>NW_015388402.1:33726-35842 GCF_001527695.2 Protobothrops mucrosquamatus
TTTCACTCTGAGTAATAAAGGTTTATATGCTGGAATAAGCATCACTGAGAGATGGTCAGAGGGGGCCAGGTGAGGGCGGGGGATAGCTTTGAATGCATTCTTGATGTTACAATAAGCAAGATCCAGTGTATTTTCCCCTCTGGTTGCAAAGTCTACATATTGATGGAAATGGGGAAGAGTAGCTTTCAAATCAACTTGAATAAAGTCTCCCACTACAATAAATGCACCCTCTGAGTAACTAGTTTGTAAGTCACTGATGGTATGATAGAGAACATTCAGGGCCTCTTCTCTGTTTGCATCAGGAGGAATATATACAGCTGTGATAATGATAACAGAAAATTCTCTAGGTAGATAGAAGGGCCTGCATTTGATGGTCAAAAGCTCCACATCAGGGGAGCACAGACTTGAAACCACCTTGGCATTATTACACCATCTGTCATTTATATAAAAACAGACACCCCCCCACCCCAGGATTTGCCACTAAGAGCAAAACTCTGGTCCAGCTGAAATGTTGAAAATCCCATCAACCTAACAGCACTATCTGGGACAGAGGGCTTTAACCAAGTTTCTGTTGCAATGATGACACAGCAGTTTCTCACCTCCCAGTTTGTTGTTAAATCTAGCCTCAAGTAATCCATTTTTGGCTCTAAGGAGCGAGCATTTGCAAACAAAATAGATGGAAGTGACACTCTGTATGGTTTAGCTTTTAGCCTAGATGTTAGACCTCTGTGTTTGCCACGTTTCTTCTTTCGGTCACACCACCTCCTCTTCTTCCGAAGATGGTCAGCACTGGAGGGAAACTTCCCAGCTGCAATGGCTGCCACCTCACTCTGCCTCTGCCGCCTGAAACGCTGCTTTCGCTGCCCAAAATGCTGAGCACGATGCTGACTCCACCTCCAGTAATTCCCTTTCTTCCTCCGTGCCCCTCCAGACATTGCAGCTGATCTCTCACCCTGTGTGAACGGCCAGCACCTCCGCTGTTGACTCCTTCCACTGAAGCAATCCGAGGCCATGCAGACTCTCCAGAACAGTTCTCTCGACAGTTCCTCTCTCGCTGAATATCTCCATATCCAATATCCACATTTGTTTATCAAAAGCTTAATGTCAAGCCCCATGGGCTCGACATACACAGGAGGGGGGGAACCCAAGCAGCCAGCCACCCGAAGCAAGCAGCCGGCCGCCTGAAGCAAGCAGCCGGCTGCCAGAAACACTGCCGATCAGCTGACGGCCCAGGACGGCTCCCGCAAGGCTGCGGCACCGCCAAACAGCCGGGAGGTCTGCTCGGTCGGCTGCCGATCAGCTGACGGTCCAGGACGGCTCCCGCAAGGCCGTGGACCACAAGAACCTGGAGGTACTGCAAACACTGAGGCGCCTGTCTCCGAAACATGTCTGGTGGGCACAGTACTTCCACCGCTTCCGCTTCCAGCTGAAGTATGTACCAGGGGGGAAGAACTTCCTGGCCTATGCTTTGTCGTGCATGCCCCAGTACAATAGTAAGCGGGAGGCGGTGGTACAAGCAATCATGCCCCCCTACCAACAGGCCGCAGCCCGGGTGGTTCCTCATACCGTGGCGAGTGGTCTGGTCCAGGAGCTACGGACGGCAGTCCAAGACGACCCATGGTTACGGGCCCATCCAGACCTCTTGACAAGGTGGGAGGGGCTGGCCTGGAAAGGCGACAGGCTGTACGTCCCAGAGGTCCTGAGGCAGGCAGTGCTCCAAAGATGCCATGATACAAAACAGGCGGGTCATTTCGGATTCCTGAAGACCCTGATGACATGGTTCCGAAAAGAAGTAGCTTTTCAAAGAACTTTGAGGCTTATTTACCTTAAAGAATCCTTTATTGGGCTACATAGCTTTGGCACGAACAATAAAAAGCCAAAAACTGAACCTCCCACCCCACGAGCACCCGTAACAATGCATAACTCACTCCTTCATTTTACAGTCATCAATCATATGCTCCAATTAGTTTGAAGTGTGAATTGCTCCCTCCCTATTTCTCCTGTTACGCTGACCTTGGCTGTGCTATGCTGAGATATTGTTATGATTAGCTGGCATACTTTCCCACCTACTAGGCTAGTATTGTCTGCTTTAACTCTAGAAGTGATATGTAGGCTA
>NW_015388402.1:37020-41404 GCF_001527695.2 Protobothrops mucrosquamatus
GGGGCCTCTCTCAACGGGAGCTGCTCTTCGCTCCGCACTTCTAATTCTTCAAATCTCTCTGCCAGGTAGTCTAATGACCCACTGCGAACTGCAGGTGGGTATTTCCACTCACCCGAGTCTTCGGTGATAGACGGCCGGGCAGCTCTCCACTGGGAGGGGGAAGGCAATATGTAAGAATCCCTTTGTTGTGACTCACGCTTAGCTGCTGGCAGGGCTGTGTGGAATCCTCCAGAGCCTTCGCTCGGCTTATCCCAGTCTGACGACCAAATCAGCTCTCCTGATAGTTTTGGCCTCGCTCCCAGCTGGGGAGTTTGCAAGAATTTCTTCTCCACCGGCTGGCTAGCTGTCGCTCCCCTCCCTGGGGAAGCTGCTGCTGCTGTCGCTCCCCCTCCTGGGGAGGTTGCGGCTGGAGGGGTGCTGGCCTCAGGCATTCCCTCTTCTTCCATGGTGAGATCTTCCCCTTATCTTTGTCAAACTATCCCCGTTATTTTAGGGATAGTGACTGGGGTAAGAGACCCCTAAATGGTTTTAAAAGTTTGTGGGTTTTGGCTTGATGACATGGTTCCGAAAAGAAGTAGCTTTTCAAAGAACTTTGAGGCTTATTTACCTTAAAGAATCCTTTATTGGGCTACATAGCTTCGGCACGAACAATAAAAAGCCAAAAACTGAACCTCCCACCCCACGAGCACCCGTAACAACGCATAACTCACTCCTTCATTTTACGGCCCAGGACGGCTCCCGCAAGGACGCGGCACCGCCGAACAGCCGGGAGGTCTGCTCGGTCGGCCGCCGATCAGCTGACGGTCCAGGACGGCTCCCACAAGGCCGTGGACCACAAGAACCTGGAGGTTCTTGTTCCTCATATCGTGGCGAGTGGTCTGGTCCAGGAGCTACGGACGGCAGTCTAAGAGGACCCATGGTTACGGGCCCATCCAGACCTCTTGACAAGGTGGGAGGGGCTGGCCTGGAAAGGCGACAGGCTGTACGTCCCAGAGGTCCTGAGGCAGGCAGTGCTCCAAAGATGCCATGATACAAAACAGGCGGGTCATTTCGGATTCCTGAAGACCCTGCATTTGACAAGGCGCCAATTCTGGTGGCCCCAGATAAAGGTGGACGTAGAGGCCTACGTCAAGGGTTGTCACATCTGTGCCACCACAAAGCCCCACACGGGGAAGCCCTTGGGGTTGCTGCAAAAGGTGGTGGACCCGACCCGGCCATGGGAGGACATCACCATGGACTTCGTTGTCGAGTTGCCAGACAGCCGTGGCCACACCGTCATCTGGAGTATTATAGACCTTTTTTCTAAGCAGGCCCACTTCGTCCCGTGTAAAGGGTTGCCGTCCGCCCGGTGGTTGGCCAGGCTTTTCATTGAGCATGTTTATCGCCTACATGGAGTGCCAAGATGGATTATTTCGGACCGGGGGTGCAGTTCACGGCCCGTTTCTGGCGTGAATTCATCCGATTCATCAGGTTGTCCCAAGGGCTCAGCTCGGCGTACCACCCCAGCACCAACGGAGCAGCTGAACAGGCGAACGCTATGGTGGTGATGACCAGGAATTAGGGGACAGTATTAATTGTGAATACATATAGATGGCTTCTCTCTCTTTGGTCACTTGTAATCCTGGATGCAGGGTCAGGAAAGGACAGCAAGAACAACACCCAATGTCCTAACCCACCCAAGAACATACGATATCTTTAAGGAACACTCAAATGGGAACATGTTTAGCTACTTCTGCTTTCTCCCTTCTTATCTACAGTGTGCCAGACTTACTGGGTGCAATCTTTATCTTATGTGTGTCAGCTTTGCTGGATGGGTTTCTTATGTAATTATACAGAATAAATACAAGGATTTCTTGTCATTTGTTGCTCCTCTCATTTAGAGGGGTCCGTCTCTATTCAGCTGAATAAAAACGTAAAACTTAAAGGCACTTTCTGGTTTCCTGTATTTCTTTAACCAGCAAAACCTCAGAACCTGCATATCAGTGGAGCGCTACCTGCGGAGCTACGTGTCCTATCAGCAAACGGACTTGGGTCGACCTGCTGCCGTTTGCGGAAGTAGCATATAACAATGCGGTGCACAGCAGCACCGGGTTCGCTCCCTTCCGGGTGGTGTACGGTGTGGACTTCGTCCCTATCCCCGAGTACCCCCACGGGACCCCCTCGCCCTGCCTACCCTGGGAATGGATAGCACACGTGGGGGGGGGTATGGGGTACGGTAAAAAAGGCCTTAGTGAAGGCTGAGGCAGACACCAAAGCACAGGCCGATAAGAAGAGGAGGCCCCACAAGCCATTCCAAGTGGGCGACCTGGTATACCTGTCGACCAAATACCTACGCCTGAGAGTGCCGTGTAAAAAGCTAGGGCCGAAGTACCTAGGGCCATTCCAGGTTATCCAGGTCATCAACCCGGTAACCGTGCGGTTGCGGCTACCCCAACTCCTGGGGAAGGTACATCCTGTATTTCACAGCAGCCTGCTAAAGCCAGCAGGGAGTGCCCCAAGTAGGCTCGTGGGTAAGGCACCGGGTCCCATCTCCAGGAAGCACTTTGAAATACAGGAGGTCCTGGACTCTCGGACCCATCGGGGACGGGTGCAATATCTGGTCCGGTAGAAGGGGTACCCCTTCACAGAGGCCTCGTGGGTAAGGGAGGCGGACGTCCACGCCCCACGACTGGTGCACGGATTTCATCGCCGATATCCTGGGAAGCTGGGTGGTGCACAGGCTGAACCGTCCGCCAGGGCGAACGATCACTCATATGATTCTCCTTGCCTTCCAGGTGGAGCCCTGGTAGAGGGAGCCGCCTGTCAAGCCCCTTGGGCTCGACATACACAGGAGGGGGGGGAACCCAAGCAGCCGGCCGCCCGATGCAAGCAGCCAGCCGCCAGAAACGCCGCTGATCAGCTGACGTCCCAGGACGGCTCCCGCAAGGCCGCAGCACTGCCGAACAGCCAGGAGGTCTGCTCGGGCGGCCACTGATCAGCTGGTGGACCGGGACGGCTGTCGTGATTCCGTGCCAGTCTGTGTTCCCAACAGCTGAGTCTGGAAAATCTGAGGAGGAGGTGGAGGAGGCATTTGGAGGGCCATCAGAGTCAGAGGGAGGCTCTGATGAATTACAAGACTCACGGTCTGGTGAAGAGCCTGGCCCCTCCAGTCGTGTTATGGATAAAGCTCAGCTGTGTGGGGAGAATGAGTCAGACTTGGAGGATTCACACCTGATGGACATGATTGATGCTCGTAGACGCTGGCAATTAGCGAGAGCAGATCAGCAGCAGTCAATAGGACAACTCCAAGGGAGGAGGAGAAGGCACTGAGAGGCAACGCCTTGGGACTGCTGTATAAAAAGGGGAAGTGTGGGCGGTGCTGGTTGCTGAAGGCAACCGTTGCAAAGTACTTCATGGGATCATGTTCTGTTAGTATTGCCGGTGACTACTTCTCTGTTTTGTATGGTTTCGTGTGGACAATTTCCTCCATTTGGATTGTGTTTGCTGCTTTTGTTTCTGGACTATTTGGCAGGTTTGTCACCCATATTAAAAGGGGTTTGTTTTCTTTTGAGTCTCCAGCCTATTTTCTCAAAAGGGGTTTTGTCTTTGTGCTGTTAACAAGGACAGCCATAGGCTGGGATAGAACAGCAGCCTCCACCAAGGAGGCGCCCATCTGCGACAGCTCACGGTGCCACCGGACGGCTGGGGAGCCTGCGGATGGCTACGGATGGCAAGGAGGCAGCACCAACGCTGCACGGACCCTGGGGGTGCTCGGGGATGAGGGCCTACCGGGCACCGTGAGAGGCGTGAGAGGCTCCGACGTCAACTCTGCAGGGCCGGAGCAGCCCGGAGCAAACGCCATTGGGACACACGCCTGAACTGGTTGGCAGCAGGGGGGAGGCTGGGCGTTGGAATGCTGCTTTTTACAACCGAAGGCCGGATGCTGGCCTGTTGCTTGGGGCGGAGCTGCAGGGTGGGGGAGGCTATGTAAAGCGCTGGGAGCAGATCACTCCCAGCGGTGACTTTATTACTGCATAGAATAAAGCTGCTTGTCAACTCATTCCTGTATTCCTGGTTTGTTTCCACGGAAGAAGAAGGACGCGTGACACTTAACACACCAAATTGCCTTTGTTACCGACTCATTACAGGTAGTCCTCGACTTACAACCACAATTGAACCCAAAATTTCTGTTGCTAAGCAAGACAGTTGTTAAGTGAGTTTTGTCCCATTTTACAACTTTTCTTGCCACAGTTATTAAGTGAATCACTGTGGTTGTTTAGTAGCATGCAGCGGCTACAAATAGGGAAGTGAAAAATGCCAAATTGAGACGATTTTTAAAGGGGTGTTTTAAAAAAATTTTTTTAGGGGGAATGAGGGAGGCTGGGGGGGGTGGGTTTTTAGGGGG
>NW_015388402.1:44023-51808 GCF_001527695.2 Protobothrops mucrosquamatus
CGGATCTCCTTACTTTCCGCCGCGCCCTCAAGACATGGCTTTTCCAGCAAGCGGGCCTGACCTAGGGAGGATTTTAGGTAGGGATGATTTTAAAAGTAATTTTAATCGGAAACACAGCTGGCAATATTTGGTTTTTAATTCGGCTTTTATTGGGGTTTTTATTTTTGTATTTCTGTATTTTTGTATTTTGTGTATATTACTTGTTTTTTAATATGCTGTGAACCGCCCTGAGTCCTATGGGAGAAGGGCGGTATACAAATTAAAATTAACATAACATTAACATAACATAACATGGTTAAGTGAATCTGGCTTCCCCGTTGACTTTGCTTGACCGAAGGTCACAAAAGATGATCACATGACCCCAGGACACTACAACCGTCATAAATACATGGCAACTGCCAAGTCAAATTTTGATCATGTGACCATGGGGACACTGCAAAGGTCATAAGTGTGAAAAATGGTCATAAGTCACTTTTTTCAGTGCCACTGTAACTTTGAACGGTCACTAAACAAATGGTTGTAAGTTGAGGACTACCTATACTCACTATTCATCAGGAAAATATTTTATGCTGTTTAGCAGTTCCTTACCAAATTTCAGCACAGTCTTAGGCAGTTCCAGGGGGGCACAAAACCCAGAATCAAGAGCTATAAGTAGGCAACCCCCTGTTCCATAAACACTGGGTTCTCTCCTTACAGTAGTTCTTTTCAACCTTCCCCTACACTTGATGAATTGCTGCAATATAGGATATGAACCACAAGATGGAAACAAAGAGCCAGTTCATTCCTACACTATACTATGGGATGTAATCAACTCCCCCTCTTTCACCCATTGAGCTGCCTTTCCTAGCCAGACTATGGAACATAAATCACTGCGTTCAAACCTTTGGGATGAAGGTTGGTCGAAGGTTGGATTTGTAACTGGCTGACAAACCGTACTCAATGAGTAGTCCTTAATGGTACTACATCTACATGGAGGGAAGTAAGCAGTGGGGTACCACAAGGTTCCGTCTTAGGCTCAGTACTCTTCAATATCTTCATAAATGACTTAGGTGAGGGAATAGAAGGGGAACTCATCAAATTTGCAGATGACACTAAGCTGGCAGGAATAGCCAACACCCCAGAAGACAAGCTCAGGATCCAAAAAGATCTTGACAGACTTGAACTATGGGCCCTATCGAACAACATGAATGTCAGAATCCAGTTATATTTCCTTTCTATCTATCTCCTCTGATCTAAAACCAATTCTCACCCTTCCCTGGATTGTGCCATACTCCCAAGGGGGAGGGGGGATATGCATGCGGGTTTATTGCTTTAGCTTCCTCTATTCACTACAAAGTAACCTTTTGTTTATTCGCCTTCATGTCTGCTAACCATTACAATGTAACAAATTGCCTCCTATACTATGCACCCCTCTGAACTTCTCCTCCCTACCGGGCAGCTAGGAAAAGGGGGAGGGGAAGAGATACAAACCTCCGGGACCTGGTTTATTTCTCCATCCTCAAAATGAGGTGTGAAGAGCTGTGGAATGATCGTGCACAAACGGAGCCGGACTGATGTTATCTTTCCTTTCCCATTGATGGATTTAACACCTGGGGATTTGCCGGTCTGAACCGCCCGGATGAACTGTGGGGTGGGGTTTGCTTAGGGACAATTTAAAATATCGATCTGTAAGGGAATCCCTCAGATCCTGTCTATTATGCCTGCTATCAACTACTCTTAATAAAAGTTCCTGTTGGAAGAAATTGTTTCCAACAGTTCTGCTTTCTTAAGATGTGGGTTGAAGTGGGTCCTTACAATGAATTTTAATGTGGAGAAAAGCAAGGTTTTACACCTAGGCAAGAAAAACCAAAGGTACGAGTACATATTAGGTGAAACCTGGCTTAAAAACAGTAACTGTGAGAGGGACCTTGGAGTCCTAGTGGATGATCACTTAAACATGAGCCAGCACTGTGCAGCAGCAGCCAAAAAAGCTAATGCAATCCTGGGTTGTACAAACAGAGGCATAGAATCAAAATCAGGTGAAGTATTAGTACCACTTTATAAGTCCTTAGTAAGACCACACCTGGAATACTGCATCCAGTTTTGGTCACCACATTTTAAAAAAATATGTTGAGACTTTGGAAAAATTGCAAAGAAGAGCAACTAAGATGATTAAGGGCCTGGAGACAAAAACATATGAAGAACTGTTGCAGGAATTGGGTATGGCCAGGACTTGGGGTGACATGAAAGCAGTATTCCAGTATTTGAGGGGCTGCCACATAGAAGAGGGGGTCAATTTATTTTCCAAAGCACCAGAAGGCAAGACAAGAAACAATGGATGGAAACTAATCAAGGAGAAAACCAACCTGGAATTAAGGAGAAACTTCCTAACAGTGAACCAGTGGAACAGCTTGCCTTCAGAAGTTGTACGTGCTTCATCACTGCAGGTTTTTAAGGAGAGACTGGACAACCACCTATCTGAAATTAGAGTAGAGTAGAGTAGAGTAGAGTAGAGTAGAGTAGAGTAGAGTAGAGTAGAAGAGAATAACAGACTTGGAAGGGACATTGGAGGTCTTCTAGTCCAGGGGTCCCAAACCCCCGGTCCATTATTTATTTGTGTATTTAGAAAATTTAGAATAAATATAATGAATCATCCTGAAACCTCCTCCCTCCCCCGCCCCCCCGGTCCATGGAAAAATTTTCTTCCATGAAACCGGTCCCTGGTGACAAAAAGGTTAGGGACCTCTTTATCTAGTCCCACCCCCTGCTCAAGCAGGAGACCCTATACCATTTCTAGGCTTCATTAACAGAGGGATAGAATTAAGATCACATGAAGTGTTAATACCACTTTATAATGCCTTGGTAAGGCCACACTTGGAATATTGCATCCAATTTTGGTCACCACAATGTAAAAAAGATGTTGAGACTCTAGAAAGAGTGCAGAGAAGAGCAAAAAAGATGATCAGGGGACTGGAGGCTAAAACATACAAAGAACGGTTGCTGGAATTGGGTATGTCTAGTTCCGTGGTGGCGAACCTATGGAACGCGTGCCAGAGGCGGCACGCAGAGGCCTTTCTATGGGCACGTGCGCCATTGTCCCAGAAGGACGCTACCCTCCCCCTCTTCACATGCGCCTGACTAATGGGAGCTGGAGAAGGCAGGAAAACAAAATCCAGCAGTGCTCTCACTCTCTTCCTCTCTGTGTACTGGGAGTCCGGGAACAGCTGTGAGAGATGGGCGGGGAGATGGGAACCTATAAAAGCAGGTTTTGGCGGGAGAAGTGTAGTGAGCGAGCAAGCAAGCAAGCACACGGCCTTTGGAAGTGACGGTGCAGACGAGCGAGCGAGGAAAGTAGGACACGCAAGTTTGGAGTCTGAGAAGGCGAGCGAGGGAAGTAGGATGCGTGAATTTGGAGTCTGAGAAGGTGAGCGAGGGAAGTAGGACGCGTGAGTTTGGAAAGGCGAGCGAGGGAAGTAGGACGCGCAAGTTTGGAGTTTTGGAAGGCGAGCGAGGGAAGTAGGATGCGCGAGTTTGGAGTTTGGGAAGGCGACCGAGGGAATTAGGACGCACGAGTTTGGAGTTTGGGAAGGCGAGCAAGGAAAGTAGGACGCACGAGTTTGGAGTCTGAGAAGGCAAGCGAGGGAAGTAGGACGCGTGAGTTTGGAGTTTGGGAAGGCGAGTGAGGAAAGTAGGACGCGTGAGTTTGGAGTTTGGGAAGCCGAGCGAGGAAAGTAGGACGAGCGAGGAAAGTAGGACGCGCAAGTTTGGAGTTTGGGAAGGCGAGCGAGGAAAGTAGGACGCGCGAGTTTGGAGTTTGTGAAGGCGAGCGAGGGAATTAGGACACGCGAGTTTGGAGTTTGGGAAGGCGAGCAAGGAAAGTAGGATGCACGAGTTTGGAGTCTGAGAAGGCAAGCAAGGGAAGTAGGACGCGCGAGTTTGGAGTTTGGGAAGGCGAACAGGGCCTTAACATAAAAGGCTGGTTCTACTTTCAAAAAAAGAGAAAGGAGGGAAGATTATTGGGCTCCTTGCATCATTCCCGCTTGAAGCCATCCTTTGCAACATGGAAAAATCCAGTCTATCCAACGCTACCAACATTTCAAATCTGTGTGCACTGAGAGGACAGCTATTTTTAAGACACCAGTCCTGCACATCTATATCTAGGGATAAATCTCATTAAACTCTTGAGGCTGTGAAACACAGAATGCAAACACACACACACACACACACACACACAAACCACAGCTTCCAATCTTCTGAGCAATTCCAACAGCTAAACTAGCCTGAGAGAAATTCCAAATCTTCTCTTGCTCCCTAGAGAGCATTAAAAGAAGAAATTGGAAACCGACCAAACCCAGGGAGGCTGGTGCAAGACAGCCCTTACTTATTCCCGCTCCTTTCCGTGGACCACAGGAAATGGGAGGTGAGACACGGGCATGCACAGTTACACACACACACACACTGACATGAATTCACTGAATGACTAAGCAGGGAAAATGTAACTTTGCTATTAAATCCCAACATGACTCCCATGGAAGATGCACAATGGAGGGGTGGCGGCAGGGGTCTGCTGCTGTGCAGAGTAGGATTAGAGAGGGAGGGAGCCAGCCTCCCTCTTTCTCCTCCCAAACTCATTCGCGATAAGCACGCACACACCAGCTGTCGAATGAAACTTGGTCTTCCTCTGCAGAGATATCTTCAGCGCCTTGTCGAGGCCGTGGGGGTTTGTAATGCTGCAAGTCTGCTTTCTGCTCGGCGCCTGCTAAGGGCTGGCTGATGGCAGAGGGAGCGGTAGCCTTGCTATGTGCTCCTCGCCGGCCCGCTCCCACGCAAACTCTCCTGCTGACGGCGCCGAAGTGGCTGGCATCTTTGGCTTCCCTGCTTGTTGCAGCAGGAGCCAAGCAGCTCGGGGGGCCCGTGTTGAGTGGACTTCGACTCTCAGCTGCAAAACTCCAGGGATTTTATCCGCAGAATGCAGCGCAAACCAGAGTCGGTGTCAGAATCAAATTATATTTCATCTCTAGTTATCAACTATGGAAAACCCCATTTCTGCCCTCTCTGGATTCTGTCATACTACGAAGGGGAAGGGGGATGAGCTCTCACTTCCTTCCTTACAACTTCAAAGGGACTGAATGTGGATCGCACCAAAAGGACTGACCATAACAATAGGGCCCATCAGCTTTCATCTACTCCTCTCTGAAGTTTCCCTTCCGCCAGCCATGAGGAAAAGGGGGGTGGAAATGTACGCCTGGGATTGTCGCTGGAAGGACGGTGGGGTGGGGGGGCTGCTTGGGAACACTTAAAACCTTGAACGGTAGGGCTTGGGCCCCAGGTCCTGTCTAGAACGCCTGCAACCATCTTCTCTTAATAAAGATGCCTGTTGGAAGAAATATTCCAAGAGTTCTGTCTTCTTAAGATGCAAAGTGGGGTGGGTCCTTACATTAGACAGGACCTACAGAATTAGTCCACCTGGAAGGGAGAACCTTGCCAGGGGACTTTGCAAAAATTACCATGTCAGACAACGGAGCAGGGAAGAGAGAAAACTCCCTGGAAAGGGAGCCGCTGCCCCGACTGAAAACCTGCCAGATGTCGGGATCTGAGAGGTCAGATTCCTCAGGAGAAGAGGTGGTGGGCCGTGCCACCCCAGAGACCCGTACGGCCCCCGTTGTGCGTGAGACCCCAGTCCAGAGGGAGGAGCCAATGGAGTTAGGTGCTGCCAGACCTCGCCTATCAGTGGCAGAGATGAACAGGCGACGTTCGGGGTGTGTGTGTTTTTACTGTGGGGACCCTAGGCATTTGGCCGCTTTCTGCCCCAAGAAGCGACGAGGGGCATCTGTGACTGAGCCTGTCCCGAGACTGCCATCTGCTCCCTTGTCGGGAAACGGCCCACGCCCCACCTGAAAGGCCTTTCGGGTCGGGCATCCCGCAACACCGAGCGACACCCTTCAGATGCTGCCCACGGACCCCCAAGGCATCTGATATTAGAGGCGCGCCTGATTCTCCCTAGGTTGTCCAAGGGGATTCCCGTCCATGCCTTGATTGACTCTGGGGCCACGACGAACTTTATGGACGCAGCATTTGTGGCTAAATGGGCGATTCCCCAATGCCCGGTGGATCCGCCGATGTTAGTGGAGACCATTGATGGTCGAGTGCTTCTGTCTGGGCCAATTAAGGCCGCCACGCAACCGCTATGTATGGCCATCAGTACACATGAGGAGGCCATCCAGTTCTATATCACATCAGACCTGCATTTCCCCGTGGACTTGGGACTGGCGTGGCTCCAGGCGCATGACCCACAGATTTATTGGTCACAGAACTTGGTCACCTTTCCAAGCTTACAGTGCGTGGATCACACCCGCCACATCTGTGCTGGTCAGGTAGAGGGGCCCATGGGGGTCTCCTTACCCTCTGAATTGGCAGATTATGCTGATGTTTTCAGCGAGACTGAGGCGGATCAATTGCCCCCGCACAGGCTCTATGACTACCCCATTGACTTAGTCCCTGACGTGCCTCTCCCAGTGGGGCATTTGTATTCCATGTCGGACCCCGAGTTGGCCGCGTTGCGGGACTTTTTGGACAAGAATTTGGCTCGGGGTTTTATTCGGCCCTCGTCCTCGCCAGTGTCTGCACCCGTGCTCTTTGTCAAGAAGTCTGGTGAATTGTGGCTTTGCTGTGATTATAGAAAATTAAATGCCATCACGGTGCACAACCGATACCTGCTGCCCCTCATCCCCGAACTCTTGGACCGGCTCCGTGAGGCAAAGATCTTCACAAAACTGGACTTGCGTGGAGCTTATAACCTTGTCAGAGTTTGGTCGGGTGATGAGTGGAAGACGGCGTTTGGTACTCAGTACAGGCACTTCGAGTACACGGTGATGCCGTTTGGCCTGACCAACGCCCCTGCTGTGTTCCAGCACTTTATGAACGATATCTTCCGGGACTTGTTAGATCAGTTTGTCGTGATCTACTTGGACGACATCCTGATCTATTCCCCATCGCGAGAGGTGCACCATCAGCATCTCCGTCAGGTCCTGCAGCGGCTCCGAGAACATCGACTATATGCCAAACTAGAGAATTGCCAGTTCTACCAGACGACTATCGAGTTCCTGGGTCACCGCATTTCTCCTGAGGGCATCGATATGGAGCAGAGTAAGGTCGAGTCTCTGCAGAGTTGGCAGCCCCCACGTCGCGTGAAGGATGTCCAGCGACTTCTTGGGTTCACCAACTATTATCGGACTTTCATCCCCGGGTTTGCTACCATGACAGCCCCCCTTACTCGGCTCCTGCAGAAAAAGACTCGGTTCCAGTGGGACGCTCCAGAACAACGGGCTTTCCAGGCTTTGAAGGAAGCCTTCATGAAGGAGCTCATCCTGAAGCATCCTGACCCGCAACGGCCGTTTGTCGTGGAGGCGGATGCCTCTGACATTGCCATTGGGGCGGTGTTACTCCAGGCGACGACGCCCGGCGGTGCCCTCTTCCCTTGCGTGTACTATTCACGAAAATTGAATCCGGCGGAGCGCAACTATACCATCTGGGAGAAGGAGCTACTGGCCATTAAAGTGGCGTTCGAGGCCTGGAGGCATCATCTGGAAGGGGCGCGTTATCAAATCGAGGCCGTACGGGTCTGGATGGGGAGGAACAGACTCAGGCTCAACCCTTCCAAGACTGAGTGGCTGTGGCTGCCGGCGCCTCGGCATAGTCAGCTGACCCCATCGCTGACTATAGGGGGCGAAATTTTGGCCCCCTCAGAGAGGGCCCGCAACTTGGGAGTCCTCCTGGATCCACGGCTGACATTGGAAGACCATTTGT
>NW_015388402.1:52055-53565 GCF_001527695.2 Protobothrops mucrosquamatus
TCGAAACACAGCTTGTAATATTTGGTTTTAATTCGGCTTTTATCGGGGTTTATTTTCTGTATTTTTGTATTTTGTAATTTTTTGTATTTTGTGTTTACTATTTGCTTTTAATATGCTGTGAACCGCCCTGAGTCCTATGGGAGAAGGGCGGTATACAAATTAAAATAATAAATAAATAAATAAATAAATAAATAAATAAGAATTTGGAAAGCCTGCAGACCGCTCAGAAATTGAACCAACGCCAGATCCGGTGGTCTCTCTTCTTTGCGAGGTTCAATTTCCAGGTGACGTACATACCCAGCGGTCACAATCAAAGAGCGGATGCTCTGTCCAGGAAGCCCGAATATTCCCGAGCAGAAGACAAGCTTCTGCCCAGGACAGTGCTCCCTATCGAGTCTTTTGTTGCGGTACGGGAGCCGATAGATGTACGGGCTCGGATTCGGGAGGCCCAGCCTCCCGAATGGGTGGGTGGGTGGCTCACCGATGGGTGGGTGGCTCACTGAAAGGAGGAGGTGGGGCCCAATTTCCCATGGACAGTCACGGATGGACTCCTCCACTATCGTGATCGGCTCTATGTTCCTGGAGGGCCGCTCAGGGGACTCATCCTCAGCCAGTGTCACAACAATCCGGGGGCGAGGCATTTTGGCCTGTTCAAGACCCTGAACTTGGTATCCCGTACCTTCTGGTGGCCCCGAGTCCGACACGACGTCCAGACCTACATCTCATCTTGTGTCCCATGTAGGCAGGCCAAGTCAGCGACAGGGGCCCCACCCAGACTACTGCAGCCCTTGCCGACACCCAAAAGACCCTGGGCCAGGTACTGAGGACCTGGTGGCCGCCTGGAATGGTGCGGCTGCGGGGGCCCTGGACCGGGTCGTGCCTTTGCGGCCCCTCACTCGATGCCGGTCTACCTTGGCTCCTTGGTTTTCCGAGGAGCTGAGGGTGATGAAGCGTCGGAAGAGATGCCTAGAGAGTAATTGGAGGGCCACCCGCTCCAAATCCGATCGGAAATTGGTAAAGTCCCATTTAAGGACTTACCTAGTAGCGATAAGACTGGCGAAACGCAACTATTTCTCCGCTCTTATCGCGTCTGCAGGTAACCGATCTGCCGCCCTGTTTAGAGTGTCCCGCTCCCTCCTTCATCAGAGGGTCCGGGATGTCCCTTTGCAGGGTCGGGCAGAGGAATTTGGGTGTTACCTGCATGACAAAATCGATCGGATCCGGGCCGGGTTAGCCTCCGATTGGACTAGTTCAGGCGGGCCAATGGAGGCAGGTCTTGAGTCCATTTTGTGGGAAGAGTTTGATCCTGTTACCCCCGAGGACATGGACAGGATGCTGGGACGGCTGAACACCACCACATGTTTACTGGACCCGTGTCCCTCCTGGCTGGTACTGGCCTCCCGGGAGGTTACACGAGGCTGGCTCCAGGGAATCGTCAACGCTTCTTTGAGTGAGGGGTTCTTGCCGGCTGCCTTGAAAGAGGCTGTGGTGAGGCCCCTCCTCAAGAAGC
>NW_015388402.1:56576-65340 GCF_001527695.2 Protobothrops mucrosquamatus
CCGTGCGGCCGGCCTGGCGTAGTTTGATTATGTTTTAGTGGGGGTTTTGTATGGGGTGTTTTTAGAACAGGCCTGTTATTTAATTCGATTTTAGCACAGAAACTATTTATTTATTATTGTGGTTTTTAGTATCGCCTGTTCACCGCCCTGAGTCCCGTAAGGGAGATAGGGCGGTATATAAATTTAATAAATAAATAAATAAAATAAAATAAATAAATAAGCAGCAGAACAATTGGGTGGACTATCTGGCGGTGGCTTAGTTTGCGTTCAATAACTCACAGCACACCTCCACGCAGATGACACCATTCTTAGCCAATGTGGGCTATCACCCTCGGTTTTTTCCTCTTTCCCCACTAGACGCACCGGTACCACCAGCAAACAACTACATGGCAGAGTTATAGACGATCCATCGATTGGTGCAGCGACAGTTGGAGAAGGCCAAGGCTGACTACAAAAGGTTTGCTGATCAGTCGAGGCGGGATACGCCTCCACTAACGGTGGGAGATCGGGTATGGCTGTCCACCAGGAACCTACCGTCAACCCGGCCAGCCAAGAAATTAGACCACCAATATGTAGGACCGTTCCCAATCAAGGCTGTCATCAATCCGGTCGCCTATCGCTTAACTCTGCCACGTTCCCTGCGGGTACATCTGGTCTTTCACCGTTCTCTGTTGGTCCCTGAGCAACCGGCGTGTCCACTCCAAGCCAAACCTCCCCCACTGGAACAACGTGATGGAGACAGTGCTCCCGAGGACGAGGTTGCCAGCATTCAGGACTCCCATTGGGTGAAAGGCCGCTTCCAGTACCTGATTGAATGGAAAGGCTACGGACCGGAGGAGGTCACCTGGGAGGATGTGACCACCGTTCATGCTCCTGCCTTGGTGACCGCCTTTCATGACCAATTCCCATCCCGACCGCATCCAGATTGGCAGACCCGCGGCAAGGGCCCTGCGGTGCGGGATAGTGTCGTGATTCCGTGCCAGCCTGTGTTCCCAACAGCTGAGTCTGAGGAATCTGAGGAGGTGGTGGAGGAGGCATTTGAAGGGCCATCAGGGTCAGAGGGAGGCTCTGATGAATTACAAGACTCACGGTTTGATGAAGAGCCTGGGCCCTCCAGTCGTGTTCCTGATGAAGCTCAGCTGTGTGAGGAGAATGAGTCAGACTCGGAGGACTCACACCTGATGAACATGCTAATTGATGTTCGCACACACCGGCAATTAGCGAGAGTAAATCAGCAGCAGTCAATACGACAACTCCAGGGAAAAAGGAGAAGGCACTGAGAGGCAACGACTTGGGACTGCTGTATAAAAAGAGGAGGTGTGGGCGGTGCTGGTTGCTGAAGGCAACCGTTGCAAAGTACTTCATGGGATCCTGTTCTGTTCGTCTTGCCTGTGACTACTCTTCTGTTTGCATCGTGTTTCATGTGGACTATTTCCTCCATTTGGATGGTGTTTTGCTGCTTTTTGTTTCTGGACTATTTGTCAGGTTTGTCACCCATATTAAAAGGGGTTTGTTTTGTTTAAGTCTCCAGCCTATTTTATCAACAGGGGTTTGGTCCTTGTGCCTTTAACAAGGACGGCTATAGGACGGCTTTAAAACTTCGAATCATGTCTGGCAAAAATAGACCATGGATCAGAGGGCCTGGGAAGCAACTCCCCAAGGGATTCAATTTATTCTACAAGGCATCTACAAGTCCTACTGGCCACAGCAAATTAAGAGCAGTTCAGTCAAGAGTTGAAGACAAAATAATTTGCAGTTATGATTATACAGAGAGGATATTAAGAAATCACAGAACACTGTTTTCAACTACTCTACTGAAACTTTATTCACACCTGTTCTGTTCTATTCCATGTTCTTTACTCTACTTGCATGAGTTTGTGTATGAATTTCCTCACCTTTATTTGAGCAATTTGTTCCATGGAAGTACCTATCCTCAATTTAATCAACAAGTATTTGCATTTGTACACACACACATACACACACACACACAAAGGAGAGAAATGAAGGAGGGAGACTGGTTAAATTTTAACTTTAAAAAAGTCTCAGTTGGTCTTCATTAAGTTGCACATACTATGTACATTTCCTGACTAATACATTTCCTGATACAGGTAGTCCTCAACTTACAACTACAACTGAGCCCAAAATTTCTGTTGCTAAGTGAAACATTTGTTAACTTAGTTTTATGACCTTTTTCGCAACAGTTGTTAAGTGAATTACTGCATGTGTTAGTAACATGATTGTTAAGTGAATCTGGCTTCCCCACTGACTTTGCTTGTCAGAAGGTTGCAAAAGGTGATCATGTGACCCCAGGACACGGCAACCATCATAAATACATGCCAGTTGCCAAGCATCCAAATTTTGATCATGTGACCATGGGATGCTGCAACAGTCATAAGTGTGAAAATCGGTCATAAGTCACTTTTTTCAGTGCTGTTGTAACTTGAACGGTCACTAAATGAACTGTTGTAAGTCAAGGACTACCTATAATAGGACTAAAACTTACTGACTAGTAGGATGACTGACCAAATTCTGTAACTTGATATAAAATAAGCTTAGATGTTTGATCATATTAACATGTACTTTCACCAGTTTTAAAGAACCTGAAAAATTTTCTCTGACATCACAGAAGGTTTCACTAAACTACTACTATAAATAATAATAAAAAATGAACAAGGGTTATTGTGCTGCAGTGGAGTATAGAGCTTGGATATTTAAAAAGCTGCAATCTAGCTCTGATGCTCATTGTATCATCATTTCCTACCCACATTACATTCAGAACTTGTGTGAGAGTAAAGACTTCAGAGTTCCTGTACTTAATCCTTGATGCTATCCAAGAAATGGCAAAGTACGATATGGCTGTCCTATACTATACCATCATTGCTTTAATCAACTGAGGTGCTGAGGTGCTGAAAAGAATAGGCTCACAATTTTACAAACTATATCCATCAGGTAGTTGCTGAAAATGTCTGAGTAAAGCTACAGTCAAGGAAAAACAATTTAAGAAGATAAGAATAGACAGTCTTTTACAATAGAAAGATGTGCTGGCATTTGTTAATTTCCAGACATCATGTACATAGGAGGGCAGAGCCAGTACTGTTCAGTTGGCTCATGAGAGAAGTAAGTTTCCTGTACCTAATATGCAAAGAGAGATAGTATAACATAACAATATAGATAGTGGTATTTCATTCAGGTTTCTTGTCACCAACTGTCTCAAACATGTACAACATGAGTACACCAAAAATCCAAGTTCTTACCAAGTCTAACCAAATATACATATTAAAGAAAAGACAATATTTGTGATCCAAAGATGGGTTCATACTTACTGGTACATTACCAGGATAAGTACTTTGCAATAGTTCACATTTCCTCCTCTTTTGAAAAAAACCAACATAAAAAGCACTCTCACTTTGAACTGCTAAGTTTACAGAAAATTTCACATTTTAAAGATTTATTTGTAAACTTTATTGCCCCCTATCTTACATAAAGGTAACTCTGAGCAGCTTACAATCATAAAAGATAAAAACTATATACAGTAAACTAAAAAACATAAATAAGTTAATACAAAAAGCCAAACACTGCGGCCCAATTAAAAGATGGGGAGGGCAGGAGCAGGATGGGGGGGAGTGGGATCTGTTGTTAATCTATCAACCACCTTCACTGTGATGGTCCCCCACTGGAACCCCAACCTAATTGGCAGAGTCAGGTCTTTAGGCTCTTACGGAAGGTCAGGAGGGTTGGAGCCAACCTCACTCCGGGGAGCAAGATGCTCCAGAGGGCAGGTGCAATGGCAGAGAAGGCCCTTCTCCTAGACCCCACCAGTCAGAATAATCAGGCTGACGGGCTCACAGCATGCCTCCTCTGCTGGCACGGGTGGGGCGGCTTTGGGTGCATGGGGCCTCAAGATCCGGGACTTTTCATTTTTAATTCTGGATGGGGTGGCACTACCCCAGTGGGATGACACAGTCCCTCAAGTACCCTGGACCCATGCCATGAAGGGCTTTAAAGGTAATTGCCAATACCTTGAATTGCACCCAGAAGCAGACCAGCAGCCAATGCAGCTCACGGAAAAGGGCTGGACCTCTCATTCCGTTTTAACACTGATTGGGACTGGCCATGGAGAAAGGAGTCGAACCAGCACAGGAGAGTGCTGCCCAGCCCCCGTAGCCAGCCCAAAAGGAAACCATGGTTGATGGTATTGAAGGCCACTGAGAGGTTGAGAGTGAGGGTTACATAACCCCCATCTCACTCTCGCCAGAGATCAACAGGTGTGACCAATGCCGTTTCTCTCCCATAACCAGGCCTGAATCCTGACTGGAAGGGGTTCAGATAATCCATTTCATCCAGGACCCTCTGAAGTTGCCAGGCCACCACCTTTTCCACAACTTTCCCTAAAAAGGGGAGGTTGGAAACTGGACAAAAGTTGTCCAGGCAGGTGGGATCCAGTGATGTTTTTTTAAGAAGGGGGCAAACCAGGGCCTCCTTAAAAGGCCCCAGAAATGTTCCCTCATCTAGTGGCGTGTTAATCACTGCCTGGACCCACCTGCTAGTCACTGTCCTGAAGGCTTTCACCATCCAGGAGGGACAAGGATCTAACTGACAGGTGGTGGCACTAACAGCATCGAGGACCCTATCCGCTTCCTCAGGTTCAACAGGGTCAAACCATTCCCAGATAATCAGGCCAGACCTCTCCCCAGGCATCTCACATGGACAATCTCCACACATGGAATCCAACTGGGAATGAATTCGAGCGACTTTGTCCATCAGGTGCTGAACAAACTCTTGTGCACGGCCCTGAAGACGATCACCTTCCCTGACTCAGGAGGGATTGGGTGATGCAGAACAGGGCCGCGGGGTGACACTCTGAGGACGCAATAAGAGCAGAGAAATAATGTTGTTTCGCTGCTGTTACTGCCACGAGATAGGCCTTAATGGTGGCTCTAAGTCATGTCTGGTCAGTGTCATCCTTTGTCTTCTTCCAGCAGTGCACTAGGTGTCTCTTGACCCTTTTCAAAACCCGCAACTCCTCCATGAACCATGGGGAGGGTTGGGAACGATAGGTCAAGAGAAGCCACATAGGCGTAATCCTGTCCAAAGCCAACTGAACACATCTCTGAGAGGGGAACCCCCCCTTCCAGAGTCAGCCAAGTCAGCTCGTTCCTCCTCAATAAGATCTTGAAAAAGGAGAGCCTTACTATTAACTGGCATTCAGCAGCAGCAGCAGAACCTCCAATGATATGCTGTCCAGGAACTGGGGATGAGCTCGGGGGGTGGAACACACCACTGATAATACGCATTGAGGGCATCTTCCCCTGTAATGGCCTGCCCTCTGGCTCCCATAGCATCCCATACCCGTCACCACTATGATGCACTGTCCTGCCCTACATCCCCCAAGGCAATCAGTCTCCTTCCCCCCAAGGCAACCAGTCTCCTTCCTTGAAGAGCAAAAGGCTCTGCCATCCCCCTCCAGCCAGTCCCATTCATCCTCTCACACATCCTGGGGCGATCAATGAGGAAGGAAGCCCCCATGGCGCTACAGCTTAAGCTCTCAGTGCCAGGGGCTCCCCTGTCTCCAACCCCCTTCACAAACACACTATCCTTCCTCCCAGACCAGTCCCTCTCACTGGCTAGTTGGAAGGAAAGGCCCACTCAACCAAAACCCTCCATCCGGCTCTCACTCTAGGCTACAAACCACTCCACACACACGCTAGCTGCTCTCACCCTAGGAACAGACTCTCACACTTTGGTTCTTAATCCACCCTGTTATGTAGCCCCAACTGTTGTGCCCACTGTCGGTTGGATGGTCACAATTCTCCCTGAGTCTTTCCAAACCCTCACAAGATGCCATTTTTTCCTGAGATAACTGCCTTAATAGCAAAATTACAGAATCTGAAACCAAGATGTTTAGGAAAAGGAACAGATGAATCTGTCAAAGGAAAAACTTTTAAACATATCTTTTAAATATATAAATACAGTATGGAGACAGAAAATGAAATGTGCTGGGCAGCTTACATTGCTGATTTGATCTTGAGTTTTCTTGATTCGCTGTAATTCAGGTGTGTCAGCCACCACACTAAAGCCCTTCCCTTTATTCTTTTCAAATTCCTCCTTATAGCGGACCTGTGTATGAAAATGAAGAAACAGACATTACGTATTTACACTACATCAGCAGAACCTTCAGCATGTATGAATCATATTCTACAACCTCACCTGAACATTAAAAATGATTACTATTGAAGAACAGGCTTAGGTTCAATCCTAGCAAGTCAGTGGCTGTGGGTTCAGAAACCATCCAATTCAGAGATGCAGCTTTTTTGGGGGAGGGGGGATCTTAGAATCATAGTCCCTGCTTGATGTAAATTGTGTAAAAGACCGCAATCTTACATTCAATCTGTCATGCTTGCAAAATCATAAAAAATCCTAAAACAATAGAGTTAAATTGCTAAATTTTTAAATGTTAATATGCCCTGAACTGAGCAAAGTTCCTGATGAAAATAAAAATGCAGGTTGTCCTCAACTTATGACCATTCTTTCAGCAACTGTTCAATGTTACAGCAGTGCCGAACGAAGGGACTTACGACCTGTCGCTAAAGTTACAGCAATTGCAGTGCTCCCACAGTCACATGATCAAAATTTGGGTGCTCAGCAGCCCACCCATACTTATGATCGCAGGGATACCTCAACTCCCCCCACTCACCTATTTCCCCCTCATCTCTGCCCTTTTGGCCCCCTGCATTTCACGGCCCCTGTCATCCTAGCTGGCCTTCACTTCTTCTTTCTCCTTCTCCTAACCAAGCATGCTTGACCTGGCCATTTGTGAGGTGGCTGCTGGCCACACAAGGCTTTCTTCCCAAGGTTGCGCATGGCAGTTTCCTTGCAAGACCTGGAGAAGATGACCTCATGTGACCAGCAACTGCCTTGAAAAGGGCCAGGACAGGCATACCTTGTCAGCAACAGGAGCAAGAAGATGACAAAGGTCAGCTGGGGCAACAGAGTGCAGGGCAGCATGAGCCTTGGAATGCAGGATGGAAAGGGTGGCTGGGACTGAGCTGGGGCTGCCTAAGGTGTGGCCACTTTGTACCACACTGTTAGGGCTTCCTGGGGCACAGAGGCTGTTCTGGGCCTGACTGGTGAGGCTGAGGCAGCTTAGGGGCTTCTTGCAGCCCCAGGGCCACAGTGCACCAAGAAACCCCTGAGCTGCAGCATGGCAAGCAGCCCCAGAGCCATGTGGTTCTGGGGCTGCTTGTTACCCCATAAGGCAGGGTTGCAGGGCAGCCAGAAGGGGAGACATGGGGGAATAGGCAGTTGCGGGAAGTTGAAGGGAAGGCAGTCCCTTCCCTTGGAAGAACCAAGGCCCGGAGCTGGGATGGACAAAGCCTGGAATTACTTAGATTGAGGCGAGTCCTTGGCTAATGACCTGTGGAATTCACAATAGGGACTGCCGAGATTGCAATTGCTAAGTGATGCAGTTATGTAATGTCATGCTTTATGACTGCATTGCTTAGCGACAGAAATTCTGGTCCCAATTATGGTCATTAGTTGAAGACTACCTGTAGTTTGCTATTACTTTCTTCCAGAATGCATTTTAAACTTCTCACTCTAGCCCAGGGGTCCCCAACCTTTCTGGGTTGGCAGCCCGGTGGGAGAGGGAGGGACAGGAGACTTACGCACATATGCGCAAACATGAATGTGCCCACACGTGCATGCACATGCACAAACAGGCCGTGAGCATGCGCACCACGCAAACGGGGCTGCGAGCATGCGCACGAGGCTCTCAGCGACACCGGCACCTGTGTGAGGCTTGGGGCGCCACCACCAGGCTCGCAGCGATGCCACCACCGGCGCGAGGATCGCGTTGCCACCACCCCCACACAAGGCTTGCACAGCGGCCCACCTGCTGCTTGTGCTGCCGCGGCCTGCACAAGGTCCGTGGCAATGCCGCCTGCATGTGGTGTGCTGCTGCCCACCTGCCGCTCACGGTGCTGCCACCATCCGCACAAGGTTCGTAGCAACACTGCCGCCCACGCAATACTAGCGGCGCTGCTGCCACTCATGCAACTCGTGGCAACGGTGGCACAGGGGGGGGTGAGCACACGCACACACGTGTGTGCACTGCCCAGCTACTCACACGGCCTGGGGACCTCTGCTCTAGCCTACTGAAAACTTCCCAGCCAAGTATGAACCATTCCAGACCCTGCTGAATAGGTGAGCCCAGAAAAGTTTGGTCAAATGCTACCATCTACTGAAACATTTTAATATGACAAATAGATACAAACTTGTTTACAACAGCAACATATTGTATTCTGCTTGTAAATTAACATAGCCTTAGTAAGAAGATTGGCATGTTAAGGAAATACATTCATATAAAAGGATTTCTATCAGTTTCCCTTGGCCTTCAATGTGCCATATTTGCAGAGATCAGAAAAGTTAAAACCAAGGTTCTTTATATCACTTTCCTATACTTAGATACATGTGTCTATGATTCCCCCTTACCTCTATGTCTCAATCCGACTTGCAGAGAAAGCTTATACTACACACAAAAAAAAATCACTGTATTCCCAGAAGCTGGTGTTAGAAGTAAGTCTTCATCCTGGTTCATCCAAGCCGGGAATAAATAAGCAAACATGGCAACTGCTTTGGGAAGAAGGTTACAGTTTATTGCAGAAGACAGATGGTCTTGCAAGAAGCAGCAGAGGAGAGGAAAGAGAGTGAGCACATGGGCAGAGGGTCTTTTTATACCCTCTAGCCCTGCCTGGAAGTTTCCTGT
>NW_015388402.1:69052-73557 GCF_001527695.2 Protobothrops mucrosquamatus
TGTCTTCTTGATTGCTCTGGCTTCAACTTTCTGATGGTTCCACATCTGCATTTGTATAAGACTAGCTACTGCCCTGGGCAGAGATGAGGCCAGGTTTGGTTTCTGCTTTTCAAAAAAATGCTTTTAAAAATCCTTTTGGTGAACAATATTTTTTTCCTGCCTTTTTAATATTTCCTTCTCTGGGTTAACTTCCCACACTGGGTTTAAGACCCAGTCAGTAACTAAGCTAGAATGTCGTATACTGTATGCTTGTGAAAAGGGGAAACCACCAAATAAGCAAAATTTCCCATATTATCACAACATATAAGATATACTAAAGTAAATAGTGGTTCAATTCTGGTGAGATGTAGATTTTACTGATGGTTTCTGTCTGTAATATCAGGAAAATCAAAACATACATACCTTAACACCAACTTAAACATTATTTATCTAACAATGTTCTCAGTGTACAGAAATTGTCAAGCAACTTTCTGATGGATAAAAAGAGATTTGTTGGTGCTCTCTGTTATGTATTGAATATATATAAAGTTGTGTTAATCCCTGCTAAAGTGAAACTAACTTAATTCCAACTGCTTGTGAAGCTAAAATGAAACTAACCTTTAGATGACCCTGACTGTTAACTCCAACTGTTTTGGAGGGAAACTTTGAACATTCATATGTGGGCGGGTTTTTCAAGTATTGTGATTGGTTAAGGCCCTGTGGGCTCAGAGTATAAATTACAGGCAATTGCCTGCAGTTCTCCAGTTCTAGTTTGAGTCAATAAATAAGTTGTAACTATGCTGGTCTGCTCCTTGCCTACTGAAGCCCACTACACAATACTCTCCATGGAGTCAACAAGGGGTGGGGGGGAGAGAGAAAGGCAGACAGCCTTGTTCTCACAGACAGCAAAAAGACATTCACAGCATCAAGCAGTGTTCTAACTCTAAACTGAAACTGACAAGAGTGCATGTCAATACAGAGGACCAATACCAGTTTGGGAGCAAGTTTATTGTAGTGGTTAAGGATCAGGCTAGAAACCAGAAGACCATAAGTTCTATTTCCACCTTAGGCATGAAGCCAGCTGACTTGACCTTAGGCCAGTCACTTTTACTAAGCCTTAGGAAGGAGGCAATGGCAAACCCCTTCTGAAAAACCTTGCCAAGAAAACTGCCGGACTTGTCCAGGCAGTCTCTGAGAATTGGACACAATTGAATGGGGGGAAAAAGTATAGGTTTAAAAAATCCAACTCAAAAGAGCAATTTTAACAAGAGGTGAAGAAGCTTTTGGGACATATTAGGATATCCACAGTCTGGAAGCAGAGCAAAAGCAGCTCCAGCAGAAATACTTCTCAGTGTAAGATGTCAGAACAGTCTTGCATGTTTCCAAATATGCTAATTATTATAAGTTATGTTGTTCCCATAATAGGACAGGTAGAACAGGCAAAATTAAATATTTGGATTGGTTTAAAACTATTGGAAGCTTTGTCATTTTACACAAGGGACAACATGTCTATGGAGGTTCTCAGTCATCCAGGTATGGTTGTCCCAAAGGTGCTTTTTTTCAGGAGGCAACTGGACTTTCTTGTGTTTCTTTTGAAGACATTTTGCTTCTCATCCAAACAAGCTTCTTCAGCTTCTTCAGATCTGTTTTTCATCTTTTCCAGTATCTTCCCAGGTATTGTTAGGCTGATTGGTCTGTAATTTCCTGGGTCTGTTTTTTTCCCTATTTTGAAGATGGGAACCACATCAGCTCTTTTCCAATCCTCAGGTAGTTCCCCGGTGCTCCAGGATTTTTGAAAGCTATGGTACAATGGTTCTGAGATTACTATTGTGGTATGTTTGCTACATACATGTGTTAATTGATTAGCAAAGAGTTCATCTATTTCTTCTTGGTTGAGTGGCCTGTAGTATATGCCTATAGCAATGTCATTCTTTTTTCCTTTTATATTGACCCATATGGATTCTAGGAGGTTTTTATCCTTGGTTTTGTGCATTTCTGTAGAGATGTAGTGATCTTTTATATATAATGCAACTCCACCTCCTCTTTTGTTAGGTCTGTTTCTTTTGAATAGTTTATATTCTTCCATCAGTACATTCCAGTCATGAGTTTCATCCCACCAAGTTTCAGTAATGACAACTATATCATATCTGCCTTCATGTACTAATACTTCAAGTTCACCCTGTTTCGGTGGTGGGATTCAGCGAGTTCGCACCACTCCAGCAGAACCGGTAACTATTTTGTTGCCCAGGCCCAGAATGGACTTCTGGAAACAGCATCCACACAGAGAACCGGTTGTTCACATATTTGAATCCAACCACTGCCCTGTTTGTTCCCTAAACTTTGAGCGTTAGTTGCCATTTGAGTCCTTTATGGGTCTTGGGTATGTTTCTTATATCTCCTACTTTGTAACTGGGATTTTTATCCTTCCCATCACTCTATACTTCATTATGTTTTTCTTTTTTATTTCTTCTTTCTCTTTACTCTCTACCTCCTTATATGATTGGTTATCTAGTGGTGTTTGCTTGGAATTAGGTTCTAAAGTCGTGAAGATTGCCCTCACTCCCCCCTCAATTTTAGTTTAAAGCCCTTTTGATGAGCCAGTCGTTTTCCGAATATATTCTTTCCAGTTCTTGTGAGGTGCAGTCCATCCCTTGCCAGTAGCCCTTCATCTAGGTAATATGGTCTAGGAAGCTGAAGTTCTGTTGATGACACGAGTGGTTTGTTTCTAAAATTCTTTGCTCCCTCATTGGATGTTGGCCCTTTGTTGGAAGTATAGATGAAAACACCACGTGTGCTCCTAATTCTTTAACTTTCTTCCCTAGCTGTTTGTAATTTCTTGTTATTATTTTCAGATTCATTGTGTCATTGGTCCCCACGTGTAGGAGAAGGGGAAGTAATCCATGGAGTTGATTATTTTAGTAAGGTACTCAGTTACATCTTTGATTTTTGCTCCAGCGAGACAATATACCACCCTAGATTGACCATCTGGTCTGCAGACTATAGTTTGTTCCCTTAAGAGTTGAATCTCCTATCACCAATATTCACCTTTTTTTCTTAGGGAAGTCTGGGATACTTTTCTTCCTGTCACAGGAATGCTGGGTTGTGCCTCTTTTTTAGAAACTATTGATGAATGCTCTTTTGTGGGTTTCTGAATATTTTCTTCCAGGGGGAGGCTATGAAAGCAATTGTTCAGTTCCAGTGGGGCTTCACTGGAGTGAGCTAAGGTAGGTAGTAGGGGTTTTGCTCTTGGTTGTTGTTTTCTTCTAAAAGTGACATGTTTCCATCGGTCTTGCTTTTTAGGTACATATGTAAGGTCATTTTTTAAAGAAGCTGTTTGTTACCTATTGTGTTCAATTTTTAATTTTTAATTAAAAAACTAAAAATTAAAAATTGAAAAAATTGAAAGAATTTTTTAAAAAAAATTAAAAAGAAATTGAAAATTGAAAAAGATTTAAAAATTGAAAAAAATTAAAATTAAAAATAATTTAAAAGTTGAAAAAAGATTAAAAATTGAAAAAAAATAGAAATTGAAAAATTTGGAAAAAAAACTTTACAAAATTCAGAGATTTTAAAAATTTAAGAATTTACAAAACTTCTCAGCCCTTTATGAAATAATATGCACTTCTTTTTGTTGTTGGAAATCTCAGGCTGTTTTCTAGGAGATGCTTTGCTCTTAACCCTCTACTCCCTACCTTGAAAGTTTATCCCTTTCCTCCCTGTCCAAAAGTGTTTTGTACTTACTTCATTCTGGAGAAATGGCTGTCCAATCTCCTCTCAGAAACCTCCAGTGAGAGGGCACCCACAACTTCTGAAGTCAAGCTGTTCCACTGATTGTTTACACTGTTAGGAAATTTTACCTTTGTTCTAGAAGTTCTAAGTTCTCCTTTTCTTTCCTCCTGTGGCTAATCTTGAAGTTGCCCTCTTTTTTTTTTTTAATAGAATTTTTATTGATTTTTGTAATTAAACAGCAAATACCAATATGATGCATTTACATACACAAGCAAGAAGGATAATCCTAGTCAATACATTTTCGGAAACGCTCGGCAGTCCCCGCTTTGCCTCCACCCTCATTCACTTTCCTGTCCTTCCTCCCTCTAAACCCACAACCTCTCCTCCTTCCTCCTTTCCACCTAACTACATCCCATCTCCCTTCTTAACCACCTCCTCGAGTGCAGTTTGGGGTACCAGCCGAGCATCTCCTCTTTTCAATACAATTCCATTATTTACCTATAACATATAAATACATCATTTTTTATAATTTCTGTCCCCTAATCCCCTTCCCCCCTCCCCCCCCTGACTTCCCAGAGCTGAATACAGGAATAAACATATAATAATCCAAGTTTAACCCAAACAACCCATTCATAATATAAACAAGTATAAACTTACTGTAACTCTAATATACAATCAACTTAACTATAAACTATATATATAAATTATATATAAAAATATTTATAAGTAACAATAATTAATCAAAAGCTATATGATAATTGTTCATTTCATATTTTCTCTGAATATAATCTATCCAT
>NW_015388402.1:76313-78232 GCF_001527695.2 Protobothrops mucrosquamatus
CAACCAACTGGCTATATAGGAACCAGGACTGGAGAATATTATCTTGTCTCAATTCATCCAATAATTTAATTTGCCAGTCCTGTCCCCTTAAGATAAGTAAATCCTTATAAACAATTCCCTTTAGTTTAACTCCCCTTGTAATTCCTTGTATTGCATGTTCCGGAATAGCCCACATTGGGATTTTAAAACTTAACTTATAATGATACTTTTTCCAAACTCTCAGAAGTGCAGTTCTTAAAATGTGAGACCTAAAAACATGATCAACTTTCTTATCAAAAAATAAATAAGCATGCCATCCATAATATAAATCCCAACCTTCAAGAGTCAATATTTCTCTATTATTTAAATTAATCCAATCACTAATCCAAGTTAAAGCTACCGCATCATAATATAATTTTAAATTTGGGGCTTTAAGTCCCCCTCTTTCCCGTGCATCTTGCAAAATTTTAAATTTAACCCTCGGTTTTTTCCCCTGCCAAATAAACCTATTGACACCTCTTTGCCACTCTTCCAAATTTAAATCCTTTTTTAAAATAGGTATCATTTGAAACAAGAAAAGAAACTTAGGAAGGACATTCATTTTGACCACTGAAATTCTCCCCAATAATGACAAATGTAACTTTTTCCATTCATTTAAATCCTTTTGCACTCTTATCCATAACTTATCATAATTATTTTTATACAATTTAACATTAGAGGCAGTAATATAAACACCCAAGTACTTCACCTTTTTCACTATTTCAAAACCAGTTAGGTTACTTAAAGTATCTTTATCTTTCAAAAGCATATTTTTAGATAATATTTTAGTCTTATTATTATTTACTTTAAATCCCGAGACTTTCCCATACTGTGTCAAAATCTGTATCAAATGTCTTGTTGAGTCAATCGGTTGCAATAAGGTAAAAACCAAATCATCAGCAAAAGCTCTAAGCTTATAATCATTCTTACCCAAAGTTATTCCTTTTATGATCGATGATTCACGAACCTGAATTAATAAAATCTCCAAAGTCAATATAAACAATAAAGGTGATAAAGGGCATCCTTGCCTCGTACCTTTCTCAATTTTAATTAAGTCTGTCAGTCCTCCATTTACTACCACTTGCACTGACTGTTGTTGGTAGATAGCCTTTAACGCTGATAAGAATCTGTCCCCAAAATTCATTTTGTCGACCATTCGTAATAGAAATTGCCAGTCCAACTTATCAAAGGCCTTTTCAGCATCCAAAAAGTAACAGCCGCCGGGATTTGATTATTTTTATCCAGATATTCCAACAAATTTACAATTTGTCTAACATTGTTCTTCATATATCTACCAATTATAAATCCAGACTGTTCCACATGAATAATCCGTTTCAATACTTGCATTAGTCTATTAGCTAAGATTTTTGCAAAAATCTTATAATCCGTATTCAATAAAGATATTGGCCTATAATTTTTAGGCTGTGTCAAATCTTGATCCTCCTTTGGTATAAGTGAAATAAATGCACACCTCCATGATGGTGGCACTTCTTCTCCTAACAAAATGCTATTAAAAAGACATCTCAAGGGTTCTAACATTTCTTCAGACAATATTTTGTAATAAATTGCCGTTAGCCCATCTGTACCAGGAGCTTTGCCAACCTTCAATTGTTTAATTGCCTCTGTGATCTCATCCAACACAATCGGACAGTTCATCATTCCTTTTTGGTCATCTGAAAGTCTAGGAAAATTTACTTGTTGGAGATAACTATCTATTTCAGAAGTTTGTATATTCTCAGAGGCATATAATTTTGAGAAATATTCCGAGAAAGCCTTTTTAATCAAATCTTGCTGAAAAACCTCTTTATCTTTATAATTTATTTTCTCTATAACTCTTTGTTTTTGTTTCTTTCGTAATTGATAAGCTAACAACCTTCCAGGTTTATCTGCATTACAAAATG
>NW_015388402.1:78376-86036 GCF_001527695.2 Protobothrops mucrosquamatus
TAGAAGTGCCTTTATTCATATTCAACATGAAAAAGTCTTTTAAGTGATCTTTAAGTTTCTGTACATTAGTTTCATATTTTAATAAATTCTCATTTAATCTCCAAGTCCTTTTACTTCCACCATCAATTAAAAATTCCATCCATACAGGACTATGATCTGATAAAGTCCTAGGAAAAATCTTCACTTTTTTAACCTTAGGTATTAAGTCACTGGTGATCAAAATAAAATCAATTCTAGAATGAGATTGATGTCTGTCTGAGAAAAAAGTAAAATCACTGTCTCCTGTGTTCCAATCTCACCATATGTCTTTTAACTCCAAGTCCTCTTGCAATGCAAAAAAACTTTTAGGCAATCTAGTTTGAGTTGAAGCTTTAGAAAAAGTCTTTTTATCTCTTTTAGGGTCTATTACACCATTCCAATCTCCCATCATAATAACAGATTTATAATCCAACTGTACTATCTTTTGATGTAGAAGACTGTAGAATTGTTTCTGCTGTTGATATTGGTTAGGTGCGTATATTCCAGCAACAAGACACTTTTTCCCATTCAATAAAAGTTCAATAAACACAAATCTTCCTTCTGTATCTAAATCTATTAACTTTGGCAGTAATTCTTTCTTAACATAAAAAACTATACCTGCTTTTTTCTTTGGTGCAGGGGCAATAAAATGTAGACCCAATTTGGAGTTTACCAGATATTTTTGATCTTTTGATGCAATATGCGTTTCTTGTAAACATATGATATCATTTTTGTATTGTTTCAAATAATGAAATATTTTCTTCCTTTTTTGTGGTGAATTCAATCCATTAACATTTAAAGTCATTAACTTAACCATCTTTTGGCTTTTGGCGCTTCTGAAGCATTCCTTGCAGGTCTGTCATGACAGACCTTTTGGATCTGGCCCCTCCCACTGGCTCTGAGGTACACGAGTATGTTTGAGGCACAGATTCTTTTTGTTGTTCTCTTTCCCTTCGTTTATGCGCTGCACGTGTCATTCTCTGCTCTTTTGAATCAGCTTTTACCTCCATCAATTGTGGACTCTGGGAATCTGTTGCAGACAACGATGTAGCTCCAGGCAATTCTACAATCAATTGTTCCACTTCTTCCATTCCTTTAGTTGGTGACATAGGAGATGAATCCGCTTTCAGAACCGTTAAATAAAAATCTTTGGCCTTCTGAACTGTATCAAGTTTATAATGATTCCCAGCATAATTCAAAACCAGTCCAACAGGTATCTCCCATCTAAAAGGCAGTTGTCTCTTCTTTAACTCCTGAGCCAAGAAAGCAAATTCCTTTCTTTTTCTTAGAATTTTTGAAGGTATTTCTTTCAAAATTATAACATCTTGAGCAGCAATCTGAAATCTCTGCTGATAAAAAGCTTTTATAATATCATTTCGACGTGTTTTTCTGGAGAAGTAAACAACCACATCTCTAGGAAAATTTCTCTGACGTGCCACCCATGAGTTTACTCTATATACTTTTTCGATTTCTCCATAAATAATTTCAGGATCGGAGTCAAAAACCAGGGCTAAGGCAGCTGCTACCTCCTCTCTCAATTTCTCTTGTAAATTCTCCTTAAGGCCTCTAATCCTTATAGCATGCTCCATTTCTCTATATTGTGACATTACAATATCATTTTGAACAATCTCCACACCTTCTTCTATTTTCTCTAATCTCTCCTCCATACCCTCCATTTTCTTCACCACTTCATCCACATGTCCCTCTATACGATCCACACGAAACGCAAAACTTTGAAAAATTTGGGACATGTTTTCACACAATTCATCATTTTTCTTGCCAAGAAGTTCTTCTGTTTCAGCTCTCATCTGTTGTACTATCTGCTTAGAAATTTTTACCAGAGAGTCCTGTACATCTTTAAGAGTAATGTAAGGAGGAGGGGAGGGTGGGGGAGTTTTAGCTTTCTGCTGTGTAGATTGTACAGCTGGAGAAGGAGTAGCTGCTTTAGGTACAGCAGAAGTTCCAGTACGTTTAGAAGCCATTCTTAATTTTAAAAAAGTCTTAGTAGCAAGTCCAGAACAATAAGTATTTAAACAAAATTTTCTTGGATTTTTTTTTTCCAAAGTCTTTACAGTCTTTACAATGTAGCAATCCACAACCGGAAGAGAAGTGAAAGTTTCCCTTTGAAACAAAGAAGCGGCTCGCCCGCAGCCATTTTTTTTCCCAAAGTTAACTTTAAATTGTAACAATTGAGAAGAAGCCTTATTCTTTCTGAGTTAAAGTTATATTTTTTCCAAACAAGTCCAAATTCCTGGTCAGCTCTGTCTGTTGATTTACTCACAGTTAAAAATTTTCAAAGTTTCAGAGGTGGAGACGACGTCTGGCTTCGCTGCAAAGACGAAGACATCCCAGTCTGCGGAGGAAGCTCTGAGCTCCGGAGGAGTTCTCACCTACGTCTCCCTGGAAGCTCCTAGGGAGACTAGGGAACTCTACTCCTACTCAGAGTAAAGCTCACCTTCTCTCCTTCTCCCGGAGAGAAAGCTCAAGCCGCCAAACAGCTGATAGATGCTGTTTCGGCAGCTTTAACGCAGCCCCGGACGGGAGGCTGTCAAAAAGCCTCCATCGGCCGTCGCCGAGCCACCGGAAGTTGAAGTTGCCCTCTTGATATAGTTTGTAATCCAAACATTTATTGAAAGTGACAGATGAATAAAATTTGGAAAGTAAAACAAAATCTCAGCTGAAAAGAAAAAAATAGTATCTCAGCTGAGAGTAAAAAATGACATGTCAGCTCATTCGTTTAAAAAAGATTATATAGTATAAAAAGATAATACAAAGGTAGTACACAAAAATCCACAAAAATATTTAAATTATTTAAAAATGTAAAAATATTATAAAAAATATTGCAGTCTCTGACTATTTGTAATCAACAAAGAAAGTAGAATGATAATTGCAGCTCAAGGCAATAAAAGCTTACCATCCAGGCAATAAAAAGGAGGCAGAGGGAGCTGTGTGAGGGAGACTGGCCAGGCAAAGCAGGAGGCAGAGGGTGACGCTGCTATGCATGGAAGTGTGGAGGAAAAAGGTTGCAGGAAGCAGTTTCCTCCAAGTCCAACTTCTGCCTTGACAGATCTCTGGAGAGGAGGAGGTGGGGGAGCAGTGCACCCCAGTCCTCGTGAGGAAGGCTTGTTGGGGCAGGAGTCACTCCAGGACTGTCTCTTCACTTTTCTCCTGGCTCCTTGAGAACAGCCCAGAGCACGCGAGTCTCCCGCATCGCCTCTGCCCATGGGAAGACCCATTTTTGGCCTATTGACTTGGTGTATTGACAGGTAAGAATGCTGCCCCAACAAGCCAGCATCCTTACCACACATGCTTGGAAACAGGGATTCCCTTTCGAGAAGCCGGGCCAGCCTCCCTCACACAGGACCGGGACATGCTGCTCCGCTGCCTCCTCTTCTTCCTCTCCAGAGATCTGTCAAGACAGAAGTTGGACTTGGAGGAAACTACTTCCTGCAAACTTTTCCTTCCATGTTTCCACACCCAGCAGCATCACCCTCTGCCTCCTGCTTTTCCTTGGGGGGGGGGCACTGGAGAGGGAAATGCCAACACTCAGGTGTCCGGGCTTGGGAAGAAGGATGTCTCCTTCGGTGTGCTGCGTGTGTGCACGCACGCACACACACACACACACACACACACACACACACACACACACACCATTCCAAGCTTGGGGACTTTTATCCACATCCAAGCTGGCAAGCTGCCAATCGTGCCCAGCCTTGTGGAAAAGGATCTCTCTTTTTGCTCACCTTTGACCTCTCCTTCCTGTGTGGATAAAAGTCCCCAAACGTAGAATGGTGTGTGTGCGCATGCGCACTTGGCTGCCGGCAGTTCGAGGAGGCGAGGAGCTGGTGGGGCACCAAGTTGTACCCACGTCGAGTTTGCCAGTGCGACTTGTTCCGTGCTGACCAAGCACGAGTCAACGGGGGTGAGCCCACTGCGCCAACCCAGCCATGCCCACCTGGCCGTGCTGAGTCAACTGTGTCAAGTCAGCAGCACCGTGCCAATTGCACCCACTGAGCCACGCCAACCCAGCCACACCAACCTGGCTGCTGTGAGTCGTCCCTTTCCAGCATTCTCCCAGCTCAATGGAACTCTTGCATGGGGGATCTTGGCTACATTTTTAATGGCAACCATGGAGCTAAAAATAGGGACCCACGTAGAGACCGTCAGCTTTATCGTGCGTCCAGGCATGACTGAGCCAATGGTGCTAGGGCTCGCATGGCTAAAGAAATGGAATCCCTCAGTAGACTGGGAGCAAAACTGCTTGAGAATGCACAAAAAGCCCACAGGAGAGATAGCCGCAGAGAAAGTAAAGTCAATCCACCACGAGCCACCTATTAAGAAAGTGAAAATAGAAGACGTGGAAACAGCTTGAGAGTGGGAGGGGCTGGTTGTGCTGATTCCCAAAGAATACTGGGGCCTGGAGCAAGTGTTCAGTGAGGAGGAGTCTGATGTCTTCCCCCCTCATCGCCCCACGGACTGTGCCATTGAAATAATTCCTGGGGCCAAACTACCGAAACCCAAGCTTTACTCAATGACGCCACGGGAATTGGAGGAACTTCGGGCTTTTTAAAAAAAAATGTTTTATTGATTTTTAACAATTACAATCTTTAGTGCTTAGTAAACAACGTGTTGTCTGGGTTCACATATTTAACATTAACTTCTTCAATATAAATCTGTTCAGTACTGCACAATCCAGTATTTTTTTCCTGATCCTTTCTTCCCTATATTTTTTCCATTTTCCCCTCATTACACAATTACAATTCTTGCTACTGTTGATGCATACAAAGGTAAATATAAATATCCTCATATTTTACTAATGTTATACAAATAACAATAATATCAATTCATAAATCAATATCCTGTTTTTCATGCTCTTGTTAAAGTTTGATTTCCCATCAATATTTGAAATATCTTTGTCAGTTATGATTTTGTCAATATTAATTACATTTATATAGCTAAGAATTTTATTCATACCAGCCATCCTCTTATTTCAGATTTCCCATATCAAAAAAAGAAAAAAATGCTATTTTAATTCTAAATCATATCTTTCATTATAAAAGTCTAATTATATCTAAGGGTCATCCGTTCTTTTAATCATGCAACTGATAAATGAACTCTTGCATGGACATTTGTATAAGGGGTTTTTGGTCTACCTGGAAGATATTCTGATTTACACAGAGACCATGGAAGAGCATGTCAAACTAGTGAGAGCAGTGCTCGAGAAGCTCCATGAGAGCTTTCCAAATGTGAGTTTCACAAAACTAAATTTGACTATCTAGGCTGGGTACCGGATCTTCCACGATGGGGTGGACATGGATCCAGAGAAGGTGTGAGCCATCGTTGAGTGAGAGGTACCTCGCACACGGAAGCAGCTGCAAAGCTTCTTACAGTTCATGAACTTTTACAGGTAATTTATTCTAGCCTTTGCCCAGATTGTTCTACCCATCACAAATCTTTTAAAAATAAAAGGGGGAGCCAAACCCAAGCCGAGTCAACCACTGAAGTAGTCAATGGAGTGTCAGGCCGCTTTTGAAAAGCTGAAGTGGCTTTTTGCAGCTGAGCCCGTGCTTAAGCACCCTGATCTTGACAAACCGTTTATTTTCCAGGCAGATGCCAGTGATGTAGCAGTGGGGCCGGTTCTCCTCCAAAAGAACCAACGGGGGCTTTACAGCCCTGTGCCTACACTTCCCCAAAACTCTCTGATGCAGAGCGCTGCTGGGCGGTGTGGGAGAAGGAAGCTTACGCTGGGCACTCCTCACTTGGAGGCAATTCTTAGAAGGTAGCAAGACTCCTTTCGAGGTTTGGACTGCCCACAAAAATTTAGAGGCACTTAACCCCCAATCCCAGAAATTGTCCCATAAGCAAGTTAGGTGGGCACAATACTTCAATTGCTTTAATGAAAAAAGACATTGAGACCTATGTGGCCAGCTGCCCAACATGTGCAGTGGCAAAAAGACACCTGGGCAAAACCCTGGGGTTGCTGCAACCTGTGGCCAGCCCCACCGCCCTATGGAAAGAAATTTCCATGGATTTTATTGTGGGGCTGCCAGAAAGTTCAGGGAACACAGTGATTTGGGTCATAACTGACCTATTCTCCAAGCAAGCCCACTTTGTGACTTGTCTTAAGATTCCATCTGCACAAACTCTGGTGAGATTATTTGTACAACACGTGTATAGGCTCCATGGGGCCCCAAAGAGAATAATTTCAGATTGGGGGGTACAATTTACATCTAAGTTCTGGCAGGAGATCCTGAAGCTGTTGGGGAACTCCCAGGGGCTCAGCTCCTTGCACCACCCCTCGACTAATGGAGCCTGTGAATGTGTGAATGGTGTGTTGGAGCAGTACATCTGTTGCTACATAAATTACCAACAAAATGAGTGGGCAGACCTGCCATTTACGGAAGTCGCATATAACAACTCTGTCCACAGCAGCACGGGGTTTGTGCCATTCCAAGTGGCTACCGGCCTGGACTTTGCTCCTATGTCAGAACTTCCCCAAGATACCCTCCAGCATACCTCATTAGCCAATTGGGTAAAAACTTTGCAAAACACCTGGCCGGTTGTCTGAAAAGCGCTAGAGGAGGTGAGAGAGGCTTACAAAAAATACGCAGATAAAAAGAGGGCTCCTTAAAAGGAATTCAAAGCGGGGGATAAAGTATACCTCCCCACCAAGTTTCTGCAATCCAGGCAGCCTTGCAAAAAGTTGGGACCAAAATACATCGGACCTTTCCCCATCATCAGAGTTATAAACCCGGTGACTGTGGAACTGAAATTGCCAAAAAAACTTAAACGTGTCCATCCAGTTTTCCACCTTAAGTCTTCTGAAGGTGGTAGCTACTTCACCCTTGCGTCCTGCAATGAAACCGACACCTCCCCCCATATTAACTGAAGGGGAACAACATATTGAGGTCAAGGAGAGTCTTGACTCCCGCCTGCATAGAGGCAAACTACAATATTTAGTTTTATGGAAAGATTTCTGACTTCTGGTGAAAAGATGACCAACTGACGACATGCTCAGGGAAGGATCCCTGAAGGGTTTTTCCCTGGACTGTAGCTTTTTCAACTTACTAACAGAGGGAACCAGCATTCCCTCTGGGTTAGGGAACCCAGCACTCTCCTGGGTTAGGGAAAATCCTAGAATTAACCGACAAGATCCTCCGATACAGCAAAGGTCTACAAGTAGCTTCAGGAGCCTGTGTGCTGAAAGCTGGGGGGTGGGGGTGGGGCTGCAATCAGTTCATTGTTGAAGAAGCAGCCATTTTGGAATTTATTTTTCAAATGGAGAGTAAGCTGTGCCTTTCATTTCTTAATCATTTTTAAAGACTATTAATCTTTATTAAGCTAAAAGAGGCTCTCTTTAGCCACAGCCTGTTATTCCTTTTTGAAGATCTGTGCCATTTTGGGGATTTCTTCGTTGTTAAACAACAAGGAAGAAGACTGCTGAAGGTGGAGACTTCCGGTGGCAGGCGATTTCGTCGGTCGCAGCTGTTTGCTGCCTCCCGCCTGTTTTGCGTAAAAGCCGGTTTGACAGCCAGCATCAGCTGTCAAACGGCTTGATACCTTTCCCCTGGGCATAAGGGGATAGGTGAGCTGCCCGGGGTAGGAGTTGAGTTCCCGAGTCGTCCTATATGGACGATGTAGG
>NW_015388402.1:87632-88917 GCF_001527695.2 Protobothrops mucrosquamatus
GGAGATGGATTGTTTAAGTTTAGACTTTGGAGTTAGAGATATTAATATTTGTGTACTTGTATTTGAATATTAGCCTAGGTTGGTTTGGGAAGTCCGGGGGGTGGGGGGATGGGATATAACATTGTGTAATATCTGTGATGTATTTCTTTTTTCTATGATAAAAACAATAAAAAATTTTATAAAAAAAAAAAAAAAAAAAGACTGCTGAAGGCAAGCTAAAATAAGGAAGTGTGGAGTAACTTTTTTTTAAAAAAATGGATGGAGAAATATAAGGGCAGACTTCCTGTGATATGGCTGGCAACTGACACACTGAGAGAGAATGTCTCTCTCTGGACTGTTGTTTTTTTCAACTTACTAACAGAAGGAACAGACTTTCCTTTCGTTTATCTGACTTTCCTGGGTTAGTGAGAGTCCTAGAATCATCCCTAAAGATCCTCTGATACAGCAAGGTTCATCTGCAAGTAGTTTCAGAAGCTGTGCTTCGAAGCAGCTGGTGAGCTGAAGCTGGGGGCAGGGCTACAATCACTTTGTTGTTGGATAAAACAGCCATTTTGAAATTTATTTTTCAAACAGACAATAATAATAATAATAATAATAATAATTTAATTTGTACCCCGCCCTTCTCCTCATAGGACTCAGGGCGGCTAACAGCCTCATAAAAACCACAATACAATAATACAATAATATCTATATTAAAAACCGAATTAAAAGGAAATATTTAAGAAGGCCAATCATTTAAAATTATCCTTAAAATTACCCTTAAAAAACCCCGCTAAAATTCCCTAGGCCAGACCCGCTTGTTGAAAAAGCCATGTCTTTAGGGCGCGGCGGAAGGAGGGGAGATCCGGGATCACCCGGATCTCTGGTGGTAGTTCGTTCCAGAGGGTGGGGGCTCCCACCGAGAAGGCCCTCCCCCTGGGGGTCGCCAGCCGGCACTGTCTGGCTGACGGCACCCTGAGGAGACCCACTCTGTGGGAGCGTACCGGCCGATGGGAAGTAACCTGCGGCAGAAGGCGGTCTCGGAGATATCCAGGTCCGATGCCATGGAGCGCTTTAAAGATGATAACCAACACCTTGAAGCGCACTCGGAAGGCCACCGGCAACCAGTGCAGCTCGCGCAGCAGCGGCGTTACATGGGAGCGACGAGTCCCTCCCAACACCGCCCGCGCGGCCGCATTCTGGACCAGTTGAAGCCTCCGGGTGCTCCTCAAGGGGAGCCCCATGTAGAGAGCATTACAGTAGTCCAGGCGGGAGGTAACGAGGGCATGAGTGACCGTGCGCAGGG
>NW_015388402.1:90307-100924 GCF_001527695.2 Protobothrops mucrosquamatus
CCAGTAAACATGTGGTTGCATTCAGCCTCCCCAAGATCCTGTCCACGTCCTCAGGAGCCACAGAGTCAAACTCCTCCCATACAACAGTCTCAAGACCTGCTCCCGTATCCTCCCCCGGGGCCACCCAGTCAGAGTCCAGGCCTTCTCGGATCCGAGCGACTTTGTCATACAGATATTGCGCAAAGTCCTCGGCCCTCCCTTCTTAATCAATTTATGAAACTATTTATTAGCTAAAAGAGGCTCTCTTTAGTCACAGCCTTTTACTCCTTTTTGAAGCTCTGTGCCATTTTTGAGACTTCTTTATTGTTAAAGGACAAGGAAAAGATGTCAACGCTGCTAATATTGAATATTCTTGCTTTGACAAAATATGCAGAACTGTCTGGCACTTTTAGAGTTAACTCAGATGAGAATGGAGAGAGAGAGCAATTCGCGCGGGCTTCAGAAGGAAGTGAACCTTTGCCCCCCAGGCTGCTTGGAGAACGTGACTCATGACAGCAAAAGAGGGAGGGAAAATGCTAACAAAAATAACTGCTCTAGGGTGGAGACTTCAGGTCTTGGCATCCATCCATGATGTGCCAACAATCTGTTATACTGTTAATAAAGGCTTTTAGGATAAACAATGCCTGGAAGTTCTTTGAAGTGTTTCATTAGTCGGAACCTTGACAACATGCCAAGATCCACAAATTTTTTAAACAGTTTAAGGGGTCCCGGGCCCCGGTCACTATTCCTAAACTAAAGGGATAGGCTGACAAAGATTCAGGGAAGATCTCATTATGGAAGAAGAAAGATTGCCTGAAGCCAGCACCCCGGCAGCAACAGCTTCCCCGGGGGGGGGGAGCGACAGCCGCCAAGCCGGGGGAGGGAGAACTCTGGCAGATCTCCCAGCTGGAAGCAGAGACTTCAAAAGCACAATGGTGGACAGCTAACAAATCGCCTGCCACTCAAGCCTTGGGTGAGTCACTGGAAAGATTTCAAAACCCAGAGGTGAAAAGCAGAAATCAATTCCTGCAGAGAGGAGCCTATAGCCCTTCCATTGCAGATCAGAAAGCCTTTCAGATCCTGTCTTCCCCTGCCAGGGACTCCAGCCCTGAAGAGAGAGGGAATCCCAGTATGAAGCCTCTGCAGCAATGGGGAGATTGGCAAACCCAGCACATAGATGATCCACGACCCCTGAACTTGCCACAGCTAATAGAGGCCTTGCAACAGCTTGGGGTGGTACAGAAGGCAGGAGATCAGCAGCTGGTGGGAGAACGACCACAGCAAGGACATTGGCCACAGCCCCCAAACGTGCAACCCCTAGGCATAAATCTGCAGCCAGGATGGGGCCAGCAGCAACAGCCACCATGGGGGCCCCAACAGCCTATAATTGCACCACTTTTCAGAGCAACCTTTGATGGGGACCCAGAGAAGCTGGTTTTTTTCCTCAACCAAGTCTGTTCTCATTTGAATTGCTGAGCGTATCTCTACTCAGACCCGGGGGCCATGGTGGATGTGATTGCGTCCAGCCGAGAAGGAGAAGCATCCGAATGGCTGAACAATTTATATAATGAGCAAGCCCCCGAATTGGAGGACCCCCACCTCTTCCTCCTAGGGCTGAGAGAAAGATTTGAGGACCCATCTATTGGTCTTAATCCACAAAATAAAACAAGCCGGCAGGCCTGCCCTGGAGTATGTGTGGGAATTTCGCAAGATAGCAGGTCGAATAGAGGGGTGGCCTGAACAATCCCTAATCCATCACTTCATCGAGGGATTAGACGATCACCTCTCTCAGGCCTGCATCTATCGAGCAGTACCTGATCAGCTGCAAGAATGGTACCAGGCAGCGGTGAAGCTAGATGTTCACCTCACCCGCTATAAGAAGCCTCCCCCGCCTGAATCCGAGCAGCCGCCAGAGCAACCCTGACAGCAATCACCCCCACGAAAACCTCCAACTACTGCGATGGCTGAGAGACCCAGGCCACCTGCAGGCCCGTCAATTAAGTGTTTTCGGTGTGGACAAGAGGGACATCGAGCAGCAACCTGTCCAGTCCCCTACCCCCAACTGCAGAGCAGACCGGAACCAGCGACGAGAAGGAAACCTGCCCAGCGGCTAATGAGAGAAAAATCCAACCGGGTCACGCAAGAACCTGTTGCCCAGATTACACCCCACACACAGGAGGACGCCGGGACTCCGGGTGGACCCGCCCCTACTCTACCCTCCTTTGACAGCGACAATGAAGGAGAGAACGACCCGATGGTGAGTCGACAAATCCCGCCTTTTTCACTGGCCGCCAAACTTATAATCCCTAAGTCTGGGGCACAAATGGACTTAAATGTGCTAATTGATTCTGGATGCACCCGCTGCGTTATTAGTCTGCCGTTTGCCATGAAAATGGGCATACGGGCAAAACAGCTTTCCAAACCTGTGAGGTTTGAGCAAGCCGATGGCTCCCTGATGGGAGGGACTCTTGTCACGCAATTAACTGAGACCTCACGCCTAGAAATAGGTGCGCACTGCGAGTTTATTTGCTTCCTAGTGGCTCCAAAAATGACTGAGACTGTGATCCTAGGGCTAGCCTGGTTGGACAAATGGAAGCTGTTTATCTGGTGGAAGAAAGGAATGAGAACTGTGAGACTACCTATAGGGCCTAAACCTCCTGCTGATTCAACCGATGTTGCGGGACACCTTAGGCCACCCAATGAGCGAGTGCACATGGCTGCCTCACCGCTGCCAGGCGAACCACTCATCCCCAATGAATACCAGGACCTGGCGGAGGCATTTAGTGAAAAAGAATGTGATGCCCTGCCCTCAGACCCAATGACTGCTCCATCGAACTGGTGCCAGGAGCCAAAATTCCACACCCGAGAATGTATGCTATGTCCCCCCTCGAAATGGAGGTGATGCAGCGATACGTGAACAAAAACCTAGCGAGGGGGTTCATTGAACGGGCCAAATCTACCGTGGGAGCCCCTGTGTTGTTCAAAGAGAAAAAAGATGGGTCTCTTTGTCTCTGCGTAGACTATAAGGGTCTCAATGCTGTGAGTGTGGAAAATAAATACCCCTCCCCCTCCTAAAGGACTTATTAACCCATCTGGCTAAGGGGAGTGTCTTCACTAAATTAGACCTGAGAGAGGCATATTACCTGGTGAGAATAAAAGAGGGAGACGAGTGGAAAACTGCCTTCAACTGTCCTATGGGGAGCTATCAGTTCAAAGTCACCCAAGAAAACAAATGGCACTAATTTTCTTAGATGCTCAAAAAGCTTTTGACAATGTAAGTTGGCAATTTATGATACAACAATTAAATTGTATGGACTTTGGAGAAAAGTTTATAAAGACCATTAAGACAACACAGTATATGATAAACAAAGAGCAAAAGTAATTGTCAATGGGGACTATACAGAGAACTTTAATATAAAGAAAGGCACAAGACAAGGATGTCCGCTATCCCCACTGCTATTTATACTAACCTTGGAAGTTCTCAACAGAAATATCAGACAAGATCCGGAAATTAAAGGAATGGAGATAAAAGATGAAAGCTATAAATTACAAGCTTTGCGGATGACCTGGTATTCATTTTAGAAGAACCGCTGGAGACAACTCTGAAACTACTGAAAAGGATAGAAGAATTTGGAGAAATAGCAGGATTGAAAATTAACAGAGAAAAAACCAAAGTTATAGTTAAAAACCTTACAGATAAGCAAAAAAAAAACCTGTCAGAAAAAATAGACTTACAAATAGTTAAGAAAGTTAAATATTTGGGAATATACTTAACAGCAAGATGCGCAACAATAAAAGAAGATAATTATATAAAATTACTAAATCAAATAAAATTAGATTTGGAAAAATGGAAAAACTTACAACTATCAGTGTTAGGAAGAATAGCTACTGTGAAAATGAATATTTTACCAAAACTCCTTTTTTATTTCAAACAGTACCTATAAAAATAGAGAAAAAGTTTTTTTTCATGATTTGAATACACTGATCGTGAAATTTATTTGGCAAGGAAGGAAAGCCAGAATTAAACTGAAAATGCTACAAGAAGCTAAAGAAAATGGAGGATTTGGACTACCAGATTGGGTCCTATACTACCAAGCATGCGCTCTAACATGGTTAAACTGTTTTATTCAAAGAGGAAAATATATTCAAATATGTTTTTTATTTGGATATCACTTCTGGATTTTGTGCTTGTGATGAAAAAAAATGAAACTTTGACTTTCGTTTTGCTGATTAGATAGATTTGTTGTTATAGAAATGGCTAGTTATACAGTATACTAATGTGTAAAAGTAAAAAGTTGAGGCTGTAATGTTATCTTGTATTGTGCTAAAAAGAGTCAGAAGTCAATGCTTTTTTCTTTCTTCCCTTGTACCTCATATTTTCTTTCCCCCTCTCTTTTTCCTTCCCTTAATTTCCTATTTTTATTTTTCTTTGTATTTTATACATTGATAAAACAATAAAAGTCATGCGATTAAAAACAAGATAGATTTCCCCCCTTCGGGCTTATCACATGCACTCACCCCATCTCACCCATCAGTTTCATGACAAATACCCTGCTAAGCCTAAATAGTCATTCTATCCAAAAACCTAACTGGCTTGATTCGCAAACCCTGCTCACAGCCAGACAAGAAGCAACGGAGGAGGGAATGGATTGGAATGCAAGGGCAGTGGTAATGGAATGCAAGACCACCAACTCGGCAGTGAGACATACCAGTGTTCCAAGGCCACTTGCTGGGAAAGTTCACCAGAGTCTGTTCCCCAAACAAACTGAACATAATTGACTGGATGGAATAAAGTGACAATGCGAGGGCCAGGCAAAAAGGGGAATGTTTAACTATGCTATTTACGCACGAAAGCTTCAGAATTGGCTTCACTACTTCCGTATCCATGTCAGCTCAGTAAATTATGCAAAAAATGGCCCAGGAGTCTGTCAACGCTGTTAATATAGGATATTATTGCTTTGACAAAATATACAGAACTGTCTGGTATTTTTAGAGTTAATTCAGATGACAGAGAAAGGGAGGAGATTTATAAGGAAAGCCCGGGAAAAGGAACGGAAGTGAATCTTTGCCCTCCGGGCTAATTGGAAGATGTGACTTATGACTGCAAAATAAGGGAGGGGTTTAGCAAGAAAAGTTAGACGCAAGCAAGAGAAAATCAGATTCTGGCATACACCCATGATGTGCCGTCAATCTGTTACACTGATAATAAAGGATTTTAGGATAAAACAATGCCTGGAAGTTCTTTAAAGTGTTTCATTAGTCGGAACCATGACAGAGTCTTTATTTGCTGTATGCACTGAGTGGGACAGTTGACACTAACTCTCCTTCTCTTCCCTGCAGGGCTGATCTTTTCAGGAGGGGCAGCATGTCAGGGCTGCCATTCAGCTACACTATGCATTACCTGCTGCTGACAGCCTGCCATAGCAATGGGTGGGAGGGATTGGCAGGGTGGGATAAGAGGGAGGGTTACCATGAGTAATTGAAACTAAGCATCGCACCATCCCATGAGAATTGCCAGCCGTTCCAATGTCAAGCAAAGGAATGCACCCAGCTGTGAAGATAGGGACTGTTACCCAAATAATTTGTCAGCACCTAATTGGACAGTTTTTGATAACCGGGGGGAGGGGGGGTAGAAGATAAAAAGGGAAAGTTAACCATATGCTTTGGGCATGAAAACCTCAGATCCAGCTTTGCTTCTTCTGTAACCACTTGGCTTTAGTAAAGTATACCTTTGGCTAAACATGGGCCCGAGAGTCTTTCTTTTCTAACTGACCAAGTTAGGACAGTTGATACTATGACTCTTACTTCAGAGGTCCCCAACCTTTTGGGCACCAGGGACCGGTTCCATGGAGAGAGGTTTTTCCACGGACCGGAGGGTGCATGGTTTTGTGTGCTGCCAGCATCTCACGGATAGGGCTTTGCTTGTTTGTGCGGACCGGTTGCTGGCATGCTGCGGCCCAGTACTGGTCCATGGACCAGGGGTTGGGGACCCGTCTTACTTGACCATCCAATGAACTCTGGACAGTACAACAAAATACCTCTTAAGCCTTTTAACACCTAGGCTGAAACTAACAAAGTGCCTCCTTTCTTAGATGAAATTGGCAAATACCAGGAAATTAACTAAATATGAGAATCCCCTCTAGATATTGCAAGTTCCTCATTCCAATGACACATTTTCTCACACAAGCCCCCCCCATCCCCAAGGTCACCTCCATTGACTTACAAAAGTAAATATTACAAAAAAAAAAAAACCAGGGAGTCAAACCACATCTTCCTCTCTACCACTGTGTGCCCTAAAGTAACCCATAAAAGGCAAACATCATTCTCGCACTTTCTGGGACAAACAACAAAGCTTCCAAAAAATATTTCTAGTCTTGCCTTTCAATGGGTGGCCACCTTCGATTGTACTGTCTGTTATGCTGTCAAATAAAATCCACCTCTGCTTCAAGTGATTGTCCTGTGCTCTCTGGAAGACCTGGCCTGAATCAAACCCAAAGAATTTTCTTCTAACAACTACAACAGCCAGTAACAGGAGAGTAGAAAGGTATAGCCTTTGGGTGCTTTACACCTATCTGCAGATTTCTTATTATCTCTTGCATATCTTTCATTATAACCATAATCTTAAAATACATCAAACTTGTAGCAAACAAAAATTGTGGTGATGTAATTGACCACATATATAGGATGTTGTTAATGTAGCCAAATGGTCAGAAATGAACATTTCTAATGAGAATTATTATCAATGTAATATCTTCTGAAGTTATTTTATAAGACATTCTGTTCCCTCATAATTTTGTTCCAATACTGGACCTTGGGGAATAATGGTTTCCTTTGTCCCATGCTCTAAAATGGGGATTTAAATCTCACAAATTTCGAGAGTTACAGATAAGATTGATGATGATGATGTTATCCATAAAGCATATTAGAAGCTGCTATATTAATTATAGAAGAAAAAATAAGAAATGTGATCCCTACTGATGTTATGCAAACCATATACAAAAAGGGAGACATTTCTCCAGTGCAGAGGATGAAGCAACAAGTCTGTTGCAAACAAGCAGAGGAAGTACTCAGTCAAGGCTGGCTTTCAGTTTTTTCTGTCCTTTTATGGGCACTCAGCTGGAATCGGGCACTCAGCTGGAATCAACTCAACTCGTATGCTTGCAGAAGGCCAGACATAAGTGAGTCAGGCAAGTTGGGTAGCTCTTTCCCACATCCTGCTTAATGCTGGTCTAGTATAAGCTGTTAAAAAGAGGGTGGTGGACTTCCGGTTCCGGATCGCGGCGTGTGCAGTCTCACGGAGAGACTCCTCTCTTCGCTGGCTGCTTTCTCTCTGCCGGTAGACCCTTAATCGGGTCAAAAAGTCGCCCTAGAGGGGCGACTACCGTTGAGGAGGCCCTCGTCGACTGTGGAAGGGCGGCAACTCCTTCTGCGGTCCGAGATTGCTCCTTAGGGCCGATCACTTTGCTGCAGTAACCGAAAGTCAGAAGAACATCTAAGTGTAAAGAACCACCGTGGCTGATCCGGGTGAGACTTTTTCTTTCCTCTCTTAGCCCTTTTTTTCCCCCTGTAAAAAGCATTTTTGGAATTATTTCCCTTCTTTGAGAGAGCGGCATTTGTCAGTGTGGGAAGAGAAGCTTTGAAAAAGAAAATTAATTTCATTGACTACTTTTTACTTCTATTTACTTTGGGGTGTTGAAAAAATTCTTATTATTGAATTTCATTACTGGATTTAGTTTATATGTGAAGAATACTATTTTTTCCTGATTTTTTAAACATTATTTTTGGTGTCTGGGAAGAAATTTTATAATCTACTGAGGACACCTTGTGGAGAAATTTAAAACTGCAACTGTTTTTTTCTTGTTTGATGCTGAGGTTGGTTTTGACCTTCAGATCATCATAAAAGGGAAAAGACAAAGAAGTTCAACAGCTGTTAAATCTGTGGGGGTGGACACTGGCTAACTGTTATTAAATATAGCCTCCACTAAAAGATAACAGGATTGTTTCTAGTTACTATTGAAATGGAGAAACCTTATTTACAACTCAACTGTAAACGTATACTGGAAAAAATCTATGAAGCTACTGAGCAAGTATGCGTTAAAATAAAAGAGATTACCACAGAAATCAAAAACAGAAACCCTGCTTTGAATTTACAAACCGACCTCCAGACTTCATTTGAGTATCCTACAGACCAAAAAACAACAGAAGAGGAATCAACCAATACCAAAGAAGATTCTATGCCATTCTATATACAACCTATTGAGACTCCTGATGATCAAAAAGTGACTTTAACTAAACAATATACAATTTCAAAAGTAACAGGAATGGACGCACAAACACAATTTATTGAGAACTATGACAAGTTTGACCAACTACTAACCACAAAATTGGACATAATTGAGTGTCTTACTCAGCAGAATCAAATGTTGAGACTTGATTTTTTAAAGCAACAAGGGATCAATTACAAAGGAGTCAGGTTCCTAAAACAGAGGATGGGACGTTTCTTTTTTACTCAAATGATACCACGAGGAATAAAGAGAGATTTATTTGTTGATATAGAGGCTCTGTTATGGAAACCTGCTTGGCACAAAAAGAAAGCTAGAATAAGACTTAAGAGTGTGACCTAAAATTGTATGTAATGGGTTAAAAAGGCTCTTTACAGACGGATTGACCTAAGGTTTAAGATTTAGAATTATACGTGGGAGGAAAATCTTTGGTTAGTAGAATATATATTTGAGATATAGACTGTATTTTTGAATTAATGTGTTTATTTTATGTATGATAATTATTTTGTATTGGAAGGAGAATAAAAAAATGGATTATGTTAACAGAAGATATGGTATTAGTAAATGAGGAGATACTAGAACAAGAATAGAATATGTTCAGGAAATATAAGAATGTAATTGTGAGAATAATATGCTTTTCTTTTCTTTTTCTTTTTCTTTTAGATATTATAATTATTATGTTATGAATAGAGGGAAATTACGGATACCCGAAGTTTAAATAATAAGTTTGGTAATGGCTAATTGAAATATGGTAATTGGAATTTTGTAAAGCTTAAATACAGGATTGGGATTTTTACAATTAATGGCTTTTCATAAATTTTATTGATTGATGGATTTGTACTAGAAATGTATTAATCTGAATATGTTACATGATTGGTGGGAACTAGAGAGGGAATTTTTAACGAGTTAATTTGAATTATACATAAATGTGTTGGTTTTTGGATAATTGACTACCCCATCACCACGCTGTTTCCTAAGCACTTTGTTGTAAACACTGAAAAACTTAATAAAACTTGCATTAAAAAAAAGAGGGTGGTGGTTGTGTAAGGCTGAAAAGGAAAATGGGACTAAATGGGGGAAGTCAAAAGGGCAGGGACAGCAGCCATCAACCCCTCAGTGAAGTAATTATATTCCCCAGCTAACAGTTTTGTAGTGAATTCTCTCCCCCACTCCTTCCCTCCATAGCCACTCCAGTTAAGGAGAAATGGAAGTCTACCAAACCTGGTTTTTTTTAATCAGGACTCCATTTTTAAAATTCCAGAATAATTCTAAAATAGATGAGAATACTCAGGAATAAGCATTTTGACACCAGTATGCAAATTCTAATCCAGCATCTTGACAATCTTAAATTTCATTTAAAAAGCCGGATTCTTAATAATATGAAAAAAATGATCCAAACTTAAAGAACAAGACGAAAGCAGTAATGATTTCCTGCAATTTATCCTAGCTCTAAGGAAAGCAAAAGAACTCAGCAAAGTAAACACATACTGGAAAATTTTAATTAGTTACATAGGCCATTACCTCCAATCTTTTCTAATTCAGAGTTTTTGCCAAAGCTCTCTGATATGGACTACAAGGTTCTAATAACCATCTGAGGGTGAGCTTAGAGGGGTGGAGCCAAGATGGTGGACAAGGCAGCAAAGGCTGTAAAGAGCTCCTCCAAAAGCAAAAGCTTTTTTTTATTATTTTCTTTTATTTTTATTTTAACTTTTAACTTTTTAACTTTCTAACTTTTTAACCCCTTGTAAGGACCCACCCCACTTTGCATCTTAAGAAGACAGAACTCCTGGAATATTTCTTCCAACAGGCATCTTTATTAAGAGAAAGCTGGATGCAGGCGTTCTAGACAGGACTTGGGTCCAAGCTCTCCCATTCAAGGTTTTAAGGGATCCCCCATTAGCCACACCCCCGTCAACCCCTTCTCCCAGCGACAATCCCAGGCATTACATTCTCACCCCCTTTTCCTCATTGCCGGGAGGAGACTTCCAAAAGGATTACATGAAAGCTAATGACCCTCATTGTTATTGTTAGTCTGTTTGGTGATATCCACATCCAGTCCCTTTGAAGTAGGCTGAAGGAAGTGAGGGCCATAAAGCCCCTTTGTTCACCCCCTTCCCTTCATCATATCACAGAATCCAGAGCAGGCAGAAATGCGGTTTTTCATAGTTGATAACTAGAGATGGAATATATTTGGATTCTGACATCCTGCCCCCTCAAAAATAAGATAGATCCACCTGAAAGAAAACAAAACAGGTATAAAAGTTAGTCAGGTTTGTTAGGATACTCTGTGTGAAACTTCTTTAATAGCTTCTGGGCTCTGACATGACGTTTATGGACCCACTCGTTTTGTGAGGCA
>NW_015388402.1:102276-103309 GCF_001527695.2 Protobothrops mucrosquamatus
GGCAGAAAAAAGTCTCTTTAATCTCTCAAACACTGTTTGGCACTCCATTGTCCATGTTAGTGACTGGTTAGGTTTTACTGAGGATGCTCCCTTTGTTTTTAGTAAGTTAGTGAGGGGCAGGGCTATCTGAGCAAATGAGGGGATGAATTGACGGTAAAAGTTTGCAAAGCCCAGGAAACTTTGTAGTTGCTTTCTTGTGTGGGGTGGTGCCCAGTCCAATACTGCTCTGACCTTCTCTGGGTCCATTTCAATGCCTTGTGGGGATATGCGATAACCTAGGTAGTCTATCTTTTCCTGGTGGAATTCGCATTTCGAGAGTTTGGCATATAGGTGGGCGGCTCGCAGTTTCTTTAAAACCGCTCTGACTAGGTTGACATGTTCCTCTTTTGATTCGGTGAAGATAAGAATGTCGTCTAAGTAAACAAGGACCCTTTTAAATAGGTGCTCCCTTAGAACGTCATTGATTAATTGCATAAATACTGCGGGGGCCCCTTGTAATCCAAATGGCAAGACTTTGAATTGGTAGCACCCCATGGGGCAGTTAAATGCAGTTTTCCATTCATCCCCTTCCTTGATTCTCATGCGATAGTAAGCTTCCCTTAGGTCTAGTTTAGAAAAAAAATTCCCTTTCGAGAGGTGTGACAACATGTCTTTCATGAGAGGCAGAGGGTATAGATTGCTTTCACTGATTGTATTCAGGGCCCTATAATCCACGCATAAGCGTAAAGAGCCGTCCTTCTTTTCCCTAAAGAGGACCAGGGCAGCCACTTTAGGCTTGGCTGGCTCAATGAACCCCCTTTCTAGGTTTTTCTTTATGAATCTTTCCATTTCCTCCTTCTCCTTTGGGCTCATGGAGTATAATCTGGGCTTCGGGAGTTTTGCCCCAGGTTTGAATTCAATGGCACAGTCTGTGGGTCGGGGGGGGGGAGCTCATCCGCCCTCTCCTCACTGAAAACTTCAGCAAGGTCTCTGTATTCCTCTGGTATTTCTGGTAGTCCCTTTTCCTCTCCCATGGATGCTTTTTCTGTTCTTG
>NW_015388402.1:104948-111165 GCF_001527695.2 Protobothrops mucrosquamatus
GTGGACTAATTTTGCAAGTCCTGTCTAATGTAAGGACCCACCCCACTTTGCATCTTAAGAAGACAGAACTCCTGGAATATTTCTTCCAACAGGCATCTTTATTAAGAGAAAGCTGGATGCAGGCGTTCTAGACAGGACTTGGGTCCAAGCTCTCCCATTCAAGGTTTTAAGGGATCCCCCATTAGCCACACCCCCGTCAACCCCTTCTCCCAGCGACAATCCCAGGCATTACATTCTCACCCCCTTTTCCTCATTGCCGGGAGGAGACTTCCAAAAGGATTACATGAAAGCTAATGACCCTCATTGTTATTGTTAGTCCGTTTGGTGATATCCACATCCAGTCCCTTTGAAGTAGACTGAAGGAAGTGAGGGCCATAAAGCCCCTTTGTTCACCCCCTTCCCTTCATCGTATGACAGAATCCAGAGCAGGCAGAAATGCGGTTTTTCATAGTTGATAACTAGAGATGGAATATATTTGGATTCTGACACCCCTTTTAACTTTGCATTTTTAACCTACCTATTTTTAACCCATTTTAACCTATTTTTAACCCTTTTTAACCCTTTTAAACCTATATTTAAACCTATTTTAAACCTTGTTTGACCTTTTTATAATAGTCAAAGACTTTTTATAAAGTATATATACTGGTGAGGCCAGTATATATTGGAAAAAGAAGCCACCGGAGGAGGACAGAGGCATGGATAAAAGAAAGAAACGCCATGGCACCAGCCCGGGATCTCTCCTACCAGCGAAGAATGCAAAACAACCAAAAATTGAGGAGCACTTTGTTGGCAAGAGACTTGTAAGTAAAACTATTCCCCCCCCTTCATTTCCAACAAGCCAGAGACTAGAACGGGACCTGCAAAGAGATCTGACAAAACAGCAGATACTGGACTTTCCCAATCTGGGGGGAGGGGAGCAAAATGACAGCCAGCTATTTTCACAAATAACGAGTCCAGATACAGCCGGCATGGAGACAAAGATAAAGACTAAGAAGGTTGACAACAACAATCTAACTCAGAGTGGGGAGAGCTTACCGTGGGAGAATACAACAGAGTTTATGGCAAAGCAATGTCTTCTCACAGCACAAACTGTAGTTTCAATATTTGAACAACTAATAACCATTCAACATGATATAGAGATACTGAAAAAAGATATAGCTGTTCTGCTCCAAGCGCAGCATTGGGCTACAGGCACTCCCACTGAAGTCTTTACAGCATACATGGGTAAATCCAATAATCAGGAGAAGGAAGAAAAAAAGGAGGAAAATGAGCACAGACCCTGGGAAACAGATAAAGAGCATGCTAAAAAGTGGCAGCCCACTCAGAAAAACAGTCCTTCTCCAGCTAAGGCAACAAGAGAAGGAGGTATTAATAGAGAAGTTTCATGGGAAGACAATAAAGCATCCCATTTACAATTACACCAATCACATCAATTACATCGCTCACTACAAACACACTACAAACAAATTTTCCAGGAGTCTACACAGAATTTTGAGGGGGCTCCCCTCCATTTAGAGAAGGCCAATTTTGTGCGGGATGACACCTCAAGCCATTGCAACAACCCTACAACTGCCCTGGGCATAAATCTGCAGCCAGGATGGGGCCAGCAGCAACAGCCACAGAGGAGGCCCCAACACCCAGAGAAGCTGGTTTTTTTCCTCAACCAAGTGTGTTCTCATTTGAATTGCTGGGCCTATCTCTACCCGGACCCGGGGACCATGGTCGATGTGATTGCGTCCAGCCTAGAGGGAGAAGCATCCGAATGGCTGAACAATTTATATAATGAGCAAGCCCCCGAATTGGAGGACCCCCCACCTCTTCCTCCTAGGGCTGAGGGAAAGATTTGAGGACCCATCTATTGGTCTTAAAACAAGAGAACAGATCCACAAAATAAAACAAGCCGGCAGACCTGCCCTGGAGTATGTGCGGGAATTTCGCAAGATAGCAGGTCGAATAGAGGGGTGGCCTGAACAATCCCTAACCCATCACTTCATTGAGGGATTAGACGATCACCTCTCTCATGACACCTGCATCTATCGAGCCGTACTTGATCAGCTGCAAGAATGGTACCAGGCAGCAGTGAAGCTAGACGTTCACCTCGCCCGCTATAAGAAGCCTCCCCCGCCTGAATCTGAGCAGCCACCAGAGCAACCCGGACAGCAATCACCCCCACGAAAACCTCCAACTACTGCGATGACTGAGAGACCCAGACCACCTGCAGGAACGTCAAATAAGTGTTTTCGGTGAGGACAAGAGGGACATCGAGCGGCAACCTGTCCAGTCCCCTACCCCCAACTGCAGAGCAGATCGGAACCAGCGACGAGAAGGAAACCTGCCCAGCGGCTAACGAGAGAAAAATCCAACCGGGTCACGCAAAAACCTGTTGCCCAGATTACACCCCCCACACAGGAGGATGCCAGGACTCCGGGTGGACCCGCCCCTACTCTACCCTCCTTTGACAATGACGATGAAGGAGAGAACGACCCGATGGTGAGTCGACAAATCCCGCCTTTTTCACTGGCCGCCAAATTTATAATCCCTAAGTCTGGGGCACAAATGGATTTAAACGTGCTAATTGATTCTGGATGCACCCGCTGCATTATTAGTCTGCCGTTTGCCATGAAAATGGGCATACGGGCAAAACAGCTTTTCAAACCTGTGAGGTTTGAGCAAGCCGATGGCTCCCTGATGGGAGGGACTGTTTTCACACAAGTAACTGAGCCCTTACGCCTAGAAATAGGTGCGCACTGGGAGTTTATTCACTTCCTAGTGGCTCCAAAAATGACTGAGACTGTGATGCTAGGGCTAGCCTGGTTGGACAAATGGAAGCCATTTATCTGGTGGGAGAAAGGAATGAGAACTGTGAGACTACCTATAGGGCCTAAACCTCCCGCTGATTCAACCGATGTTGCGGGACATCTTAGGCCACCCAATGAGCGAGCGCACATGGCTGCCTCACCGCCGCCGAGTGAACCACTCATCCCCAATGAATACCGGGACCTGGCAGAGGCATTTAGTGAAAAAGAATGCGATGCCCTGCCCCCTCACAGACCCAATGACTGCTCCATCAAACTGGTGCCAGGAGCCAAACTCCCACACCCGAGAATGTATGCTATGTCCACCCTCGAAATGGAGGAGATGCAGCGATACCTGAACAAAAACCTAGCGAGGGGGTTCATCGAACGGGCCAAATCTACCGTGGGAGCCCCTGTGTTGTTCAAAGAGAAAAAAGATGGATCTCTTCGTCTCTGCGTAGACTATAAGGGTCTCAACGCTGTGAGTGTGGAAAATAAATATCCCCTCCCCCTCCTAAAGGACTTATTAACCCATCTGGCTAAGGGGAGTGACTTCACTAAATTAGACCTGAGAGAGGCATACTACCGGGTGAGAATAAAAGAGGGAGACGAGTGGAAAACTGCCTTCAACTGTCCTATGGGGAGCTATCAGTTCAAAGTCATGCCATTTGGACTACAGGGGGCCCCAGCCGTATTTATGCAGTTGATTAATAAGGTCCTACATGATCACTTGTACAAAGGGGTTTTGGTGTATCTTGATGATATCCTGATATACAGCACGAATATGACTGATCACATAAAGCTGGTGAGAGAAGTGTTAAAGAAACTATTGAATGCCAAGCTTTATGCCAAATTGTCGAAATGTGAATTTCACCAGACCCGATTAGATTATCTTGGCTACAGAATTTCCAATGAGGGCATTGAAATGGATCCAGCCAAGGTGAAAGCTATAATCGAATGGCAGCCCCCAAAGACTCGCAAACAGCTCCAGAGCCTTCTGGGTTTTGCCAACTTTTATCGTCAATTCATCCCCTCTTTTGCCGAGATTGCCCTACCCCTTACAGAACTACTCAAAACAGGCAAAGGAGGAGGGAAGCCACGACCGGGCCAACCACTAGCATGGACGATGAGCTATTTTTAAGATATTGACTTAACTAAAATCTTTTAGCATGGCTTGGTAAGGCTAATTATATAAAGAATGCAACTGATAAAATATTGCAATTGGCAGGCTGAGAACAAACAGTTAAAAGCCTCACTTGACTCTGAAGTTCACTCTGCTGCTTAAGGCGCAAGTTCTCTGGAGTGTCAGCCACCATGGTGAAGGACTGCTTTGGATAATGTCTGCAAAAAATAAATAAAAAATAATTAAGGAAGCAGTACTAACTACTCCCCTTTCAAGGTTGTTTACTGCATTTTTGGTTTCTGAACAAATTGTGGGCCTTCACTAGCAATTCAAGATAATTCTATCCATCACAGTAAGAGTATTTACAATTTATTGCTGTTACTTTCAGTCCCTGAAAGATTACAAAAATAGTCAAAATTTAAATTTGAAACAGGTTTTGTACAAACATTTTATTAATAGCTGTGCTGGCTGGGAATGATAGGCTAATGTATTTAGATGTTAACAGGTTAGGGAAAGCTGAGTTAAAAACTTTCCTTAACTAGAAGCCAGTACCCTACAGTTGTTTTATTTTATCATTTTTGGTTTTTTGCACACAATAGCATCAAAATAATTAAAAATTAGGCAAATGCATGAAAACTTGAAGAACAAACAAGCGTACACACACACACACACACATATATCAATTAAACTTTAGGTTTTGTCACCACACCACTTATCAGTCATACTCAGAGTAAACCCAAGAATTCAACATTTCTAGCCTAATGTAACATTGGGCTAGAGACAGGAGCCATTAAATTTCCAGTTTCCAATATTTTGAACCAGAGGAGAGTAGACTCCTGTGGACGATTTTCAGGAACTCCTGTTTCATTAAAGTTGCTTCTAGGCTTCTAGGTTAATCTCAAACTTTATAATAAATATTAACCCTACACACTTAAATACAGTAATCACTTTGTTCTATTATATTTTGCATTAAAAATTCAGCTCTCATAAAATCTCCTTATCATTGAAGTCACACATGTACTGTACATTTTGTGCCACTGCTTTGCAAACAGCCTTGTGTTCTTGTGCGAATTTTAGTTTACTGGGACACGAAAAGATATAGATTGGACACACCACTCAAAGCACTGGAGTTCTTCGACAACCACAGAGCCTTTCTGGAAAGAGGCGACCCTGAACCAAAGAAACAAGAAGAAATGGCAGTTGAAGGAGCGGCCAAACAAAAAGAGGAGGAAGAAAATAAAAATACATACTCAGAAGGAGCAAGACCAAGAGACCAGAGACAGATAAGATCGACTAGAAGACTGAGACCTAGATATAACTGAAAGAGATGGAGGAGACTGAGATTTTATCAATAAATATAAATGGACTAAACTCTCCTTCAAAAAGGAGAAAAATTTTCATACGACTACAAAAATTAAAAATGGATATAATTTGCCTTCAAGAAACACATATTAAGAGACATTTCAAATTGCTAGAACAACCGAAAAATTGGTATACTGTACTTTGCATTAGCATCTCAAAAAAAAAGAGGAATAGCTTTATACATTAAAGAAAAGATGAACCCCAAACAAATCTATACGGATGAAGAGGGGAGAATACTAATGGAAATTATGATGGATCAAAAACAGATATTGATGGTAGCAATATACGCACCAAATGATAAACAAGAGCAATTTTATCAAAAACTATATAAAAAAATACTAGATTTAAATTACCAAAATCTTTGTATAATGGGAGATTTTAATGCAATAGTAGATGGAACTCTGAACTATAAAAGCGCTAAACAAGGGAGAAAAGGAGGAAATATACTACCTAAAGCAGGGCTTTTCAACCTTTTTACCAATTGTACCACTTTTAGGATATGGCAATATTCGAGTACCACCTAGAAAGGTGTCAAAAACTTGATGACAAAAAAAAACCTGTTCAAAGTTGCAATTGCACTGAAATGACTTATGACCATTTTTCACACTTATGACCATTGCAGCATGCCCAGGGTCATGTGATTTATATTTGGATGCTTGGCAACTGATTCATATTTATAATGGTCACAGTATTCCAGGGTCATGTGATCCCCTTCTGCAACCTTTTGACAAGCAAAGTGGGACACGGGTCCAGTAAACATGTGGTGGTGTTCAGCCGTCCCAGCATTCTGTCCATGTCCTCGGGGGTCACAGGATCAAACTCTTCCCATAAAATGGACTCAAGACCTGCCTCCATTGGCCCGCCTGAACTAGTCCAATCGGAGGCTAACCCGGCCCGGATCCGATCGATTTTGTCATGCAGGTAACACCCAAATTCC
>NW_015388402.1:111915-112956 GCF_001527695.2 Protobothrops mucrosquamatus
ACCTCCCCCTCCGATACCAAATCATAAATGAGGGGGGCTTTATTAACCGTGGACCTGGCGTTACACAGCATCAGCCGAAAGCCCAGGCCCTGAGATCCTAAACCCCCTAGGTTGCAAGAAGAGCCATGGGGGCCGGAGCGCGCCACAGCTCTTAAACAGCGGGTGCGCCCTCCCCTAGTGTGATATGGCCCTCTGCTCCTGCCATATCTACCCCTCCCATACACAGTCTTAATGGAATTGCCCTCTATTAGGCAGACCCTTCCCCCCTCCCCAATTCCAGGACCTACGCCCACCCCGCCGAGGCCTTCAGCCGGCCTGGGAGAATTAATTTCAGTTTGCCCACCCCTCTCCCTGGAACCCCCTAAAACCCGGACTAAAAATTTGATTAAAAATCCCCTTAGGTTGCGTTTTGACCTCCCGGGAGGTTACACGAGGCTGGCTCCAGGAAATCGTCAACGCTTCTTTGAGTGAGGGGTTCTTGCCGGCTGCCTTGAAAGAGGCTGTGGTAAGGCCCCTCCTCAAGAAGCCCTCCCTGGACCCGGCTACTTTGGCCAACTACCGGCCTGTCTCCAACCTTCGCTTTCTTGCGAAGGTTGTTGAGAGTGTGGTGGCACGACAGTTCCCTCAGCACCTGGAAGAAACCGTCTATCTAGACTCGCGCCAGTCCGGCTTCCGGCCTGGGCACAGCACGGAAACGGCATTGGTCGCGTTGGTTGATGATCTCTGGAGGGCTCGGGATAGGGGCTGTTCCTCTATCCTGGTCCTGTTAGACCTCTCAGCGGCTTTTGATACCATCGACCATGGTATCTTGTTGCACCGGTTAGGGGGGTTGGGGTTGGGGTGCACCGTTTTACGGTGGTTCTCCTCCTACCTCTCGGACCGGACGCAATTTGTGTTGGCAGGGGGGCAGAGGTCAACCTCGAGGCGCCTCACTTGTGGGGTACCACAGGGGTCGGTCCTCTCGCCTCTCCTGTTCAACATTTATATGAAGCCACTGGGTGAGATCATCCGTGGTTTCGGGGTGGAGTTTCATCAGTACGC
>NW_015388402.1:113671-121349 GCF_001527695.2 Protobothrops mucrosquamatus
CCCCCCCCCCCCATATTTTCCCTCTTCCATATATTGATCAAACAAGGAAAGGCCTCCAGAGACAGAAAAGACAAGCTGCTGAGTGAACTAGCTTAAAAAGGCACATTCCCCTTTAAAAATTAGCTACTGGCTAGAAAGGAAAGTAAGGAGTGCAGCCGGCACTTAAGGAAGAAAAAAAATGTAAGTACTGGCTGCCGGCTAAGGCAACCTCCCCAAATGGCTCCATTTATAAGTAAAGGAATGCTACAGGCAAAATCCATTCAGGAGAAAAATACTTCAAAATCCCTTGCAGCAAAACTTACAGCTAACAACAGCAGAGCAATAGAAGCTAACACCATCAGCCAAATAGAAATTGCCAAACACTCCTTAAGAACACAAAGCCCTCATTACACAAATCCCAGAACTTCAAAGTCACAAAAGCACATAAGAATCCTTCCACTCTCCATCTCCTTCCCTCCTCCGTGCCATTGCTGCCTTTTTTCATTCCTCTTGGAGGGTGACCCCTCCCCCGCTGCATTTCTTGCCTGTTTGCTGCTACCAGCACAGGTGGCTGCCACAGCAGTTGTAGATTGGCTCATGGCCAGCCTGCTTGATCTCCTCTCCCCCCACCCTCCCCCTCCTCCGGTGCAGCTGACTCTCCCTCTCCTGCCCAAACTGCCTCCTTTTATAGGCTCTCCTGTCTCCACCCCCCCTCCTCCTTTCTCATGGGGGAGGGTGAGCCAGAAGTGAGCCTGGGGCCTTTTCAGCTCCAGAGGACTCTCTCACTGTAAGTCCTTGCCTGTGCTGGCTCTTTCCCTCCCCCACTACACTTGGCTAGGCAGGGCTGCGTACCACCTGCCACTCATTAATGTACCACAAGTGGTACCCGTACCACCGGTTGAAAAGCCCTGACCTAAAGCATTTTAAAAAATGACAGAAAAATTCTGTATCCAAGATATATGGAGAAAAACCCAGAGAAATTGCAATACACATTTTATTCAAACAGACATAAATCTTGGTCCAGAATTGATATGATATGGATATCTTCGGAATTGAAAACGATGATCCAAGAAGTGGAGATAGAAACTAATATTTGGGCAGACCATAATCCAATAAAAATGACTTGGAAAGGAATTAAGAAAAAACCAAGATGGTCCCTGAATAAATCTATATTGAAAGAAAAAGAATTTCTACAATTAGCGACAAAGGAAATGGAATTTTTCTTTAAAATAAATAAGCAGGAAGAAACATCACTTCAAAATGTATGGGACACGGCTAAAGCATATTCAGAGGGGTGGCTATAACCTACATTATTATTATTATTATATTTATTATATTTGGATTTATATCCCGCCCTTCTCCTCGCGGACTCAGGGCGGCTCATTGCTAAAAAGGGCGGACTCATTGCTAAAAAGAATAAAGAAAAGAAACAACTACAATTAAAGCTGAGAGAAGAACTCAGAAAGTTGGAATCAGAACTACAAACAGATCCACAAAAGAAAATACTCAAGAAACAAATGGAGATAATAAAGCATAAATTAAATCTGCCCGAGATGGAAATAATGGCTCAACAGATTAAACGGGCTAAACAGAATTTCTTCGAAAATGCCAATAAGCCGGGGAGATGGCTAGCATATAGACTGAAAAAAGAAAAAGAAAAAAAAAGATAAATAAGCTACAAGATCTAAAAGGAGAACTACAGTTCCAAAATGATGCAATGAAAAAAATTATTAAAGACTATTATGAGTTACTTTACAAGGCAGAGGAAATCCCCAAAGAAAAAATACAGCAGTACTTAAAAAAAGCAGACTTACCAAAACTTCCGGAGAACATTCGAAATATATTAAATGGAAAAATATCATTGATGGAGATTATAGAAGCCATAAAAAGGCAAAAAAAGGATAAGACTACGGGCCCAGATGGACTGCCTGCAGAATTATATACATCACTACGGGATGTATTAAGTCCAATTTTGAAAGCACTGTGCAATGAAATTCTATTCGAGGCTAAAATACCAAAGACGTGGACTGAAGCTAATATTACTCTAATACCTAAAGAAGATACTGATCTGACACAAATAAAAAATTATAGACCTATATCATTATTGAATGTAGACTATAAATTTTTTGCCTCGATAATGGCAGAAAGAATTAAGAAGTTTCTGATCAAATTTATACACACAGACCAAAATGGCTTTTTGCCTAAAAGACAGATAAAAAATAATTTAAGAATGATTCTTGATGTGCTAGAGTATTATTAAATTCATCCAGGGAAACAGATGGCGTTAATATTCCTTGACACACAAAAAGCATTTGATAACGTAAACTGGCAATTTATGTTTCAGCAACTTGTAGAAATGGACTTTGGAAAAAAAATTATAAATGCAATCCAAACAATTTACGATAAACAGACCGCTAGAATAATTGTAAATGGAGACTATACAGAAAATTTCAAAATTAAAAAGGGTACAAGACAGGGATGTCCATTATCCCCACTGCTATTTATATTAACATTGGAAGTATTGAATAGAAATATTAGACAAGATGCAGAAATTAAAGGACTCAAGATAAAAGATGAAAAATATAAATTACAAGCATTTGCAGACGATTTGGTTTTTATAGTGGAAAAGCCACTTGAAACAAGCACTAAATTGCTGGAGAAAATAGAAAAATTTGGAGAAGTGGCAGGTCTGAGAATAAATAGAGAAAAGACTAAAGTGTTGACAAAGAATTTAACAGAAAAACAGAAAAGCCAACTTACAAAAAAAAAACAAATCTGCAAATAGTTTAAAAAGTTAAGTACTTGGGAATCTATTTAACAGCAAGATGTGTAACAGTAAAAGAAGATAACTATACACGATTGTTAAAACAAATAAAATTGGACTTGGAAAAGTGGAAAAACCTTTAATTGTCAATGTTGGGGAGAATAGCTACAGTGAAAATGAATATTTTACCAAAAATACTCTTCTTATTTCAAACGATTCCTGTAAGACTGGGAAAAGCTTTTTTTGATGCACTGAAGGCAATAATATTGAAATTTATCTGGCAAGGGAAAAAAGCGCAAATTAAAGTGAAAATGCTACAAGAAGCTAAAGAAAGTGGAGGATATGGACTCCCAGACTGGAGGTTGTACTATCAAGCAACTATCTTAACATGGCTTAAAGAATGGATAATGCTTAGAGACAAAAGACTATTGTACCTGGAGGGGCATGACCTGCAGATTGGTTGGCATGCCTTTCTGTGGTACGGAAAGAATAAAATACATAGATACTTTCAAAACCATTTTATAAGCAATGCGCTTCTTTTAGAATGGGAAAAAAGAAAAGAAAAAATTTACATTAAGATACCTGAATGGCTTTCAACAATGGAAGCTTTTGCTTACCCAAACTTAATTAACTATGATAAAGTTGTGACTTATAAAGACATTTTGGATAATGAAGGGAAACTGAAACATAGACAAGATCTACAACAACAAGGTATTGATTTAGCATGGTGGCCATACTTGCAAATTCAAACGAGATATGAAAAAGATGTGAAAACAACGGGATTTTATAAAGAACTGACAGAATTTGATCAAGTATTGTTAAAGACACATGATAAGTTGATTAAGAAACTTTATAGATTTCTGCTAAATCTAAAGATGGAAGAAGAACAAGTAAAAGAAACTGTTATGTACTGAATATATATATAAAGTTGTGTTAATCCCTGCTAAAGTGAAACTAACTTAACTCCAACTGCTTGTGCAGCTAAAATGAAGCTAACCTTTAGATGACCCTGTTAACTCCAACTGTTTTGGAGGGAAACTTTGAACATTCATATTTGGGCGGCTTTTTCAAGTATTGTGATTGGTTAAGGCCCTGTCGGCTCAGACTATAAATTACAGGCAATTGCCTGCAGTTCTCTAGTTCTAGTTTGAGTCAATAAATAAGGTTGTAACTATGCTGGTCTGCTCCTTGCCTATTGAAGCCCACTACACAATAGTGGCGACGAAGATGGGATGCTGCAGATGAGAGAGCTGCTGCTAACCAAGAGACTGAAATCACTGGGTGATAGGCTGGGTAAAGAGCACCGGCAGGCCTAGTTCTCACCCCCCACCTACCAGTAAGCCACACTGGAGACACACTGAAATCACTGGGTGTCAGACCAGGTAAAGAGCCCTGGTGGGACCACGCTCCCTGCCCTGCCTGCCAGTAAGACACACTGGAGGCACAGACATACCTGAGGGATCTGTCCCCAGGATTCCTAAGTGCAGCACAGCTCCAACCGCAGCAGTACAGGCATTAACCAGCACCACAGGGGCCTCCCAAAATGGCTAAAGTGGGAAGGCTCAACGAGTTCGATATTACTCATCCGGAACAGTGGAGCTCATACGTCTCCGGAGTAGACAACTATCTCCGGGCTAACCAGATTACAGATGATGGCCTGAAGGCGGCAACCTTACTATGTGTCTATGGACAAGTCACGTTTGATATCGCTGAAAACCTGATAGCACTGGCAAGTATAGAGACTGTGGCCTACGCAGACCTCAAGAAAAAATTAAGGGAACATTTTGAGCTGAAACTCTCAGTAATCACCTGGCGCTATGCATTCAAGCAATGTGAGCAGAGATCCGGGGAATCTGCAGCAGAGTTTGTGGCAGCCCTTCGCCAAGCTTCGTGCCAATGCAAGTTCCCTGACCTGGAAGACCGTCTCAGAGACAGGCTTGCTTGCGGCCTGCATAATAGAGAATTACAGCAGCGCCTATTCGCCATGGAGAAACTGACTTTCCAAAACGCACTGAAGGAAGTCATGGCGGATGAGGCTGCCAGAGGGGCAATGAAGACTCTCCGGCCACCTAAAACACACACCAGGCCCACAGCGATCCACCAAGAGACCGCAGAAGGATCGGGGGAGGCCAGTGAGAGTGAAAAAATCGATCGTTTGCGGAGAGAGCCACCCAGACGGCCACGCTCCACAGAGCAAGCAACTTCCCAACAGAGCTGCGCAAGCTACGGGGGACAGCATGAAAGAGCAGAGTGCAGATTCCGCACAGCAGTATGCCGTGCCTGTGGAAAGCAAGGGCACATTGCCAGAGTTTGCAGAGGTCGTCAGCGAGAAACTAAACCTGCAACACAGCAGCACAAGGAGAAATGGCCCCTAGGACAGAACAGAGTTGAATACTGCTCGGGAAGGCACAGGGGCCCAACGCACAGGGGCCCAACATCCCATCAAAGAAAAGATAAGACTCCAACTAAGACTGCAAGGGGTCCCATGCTCCATGGAGCTAGATACTGGAGTTTGATCCTGTGACCCCCGAGGACATGGACAGGATGCTGGGACGGCTGAACACCACATGTTTACTGGACCCGTGTCCCTCCTGGCTGGTACTGGCCTCCCGGGAGGTTACACGACGCTGGCTCCAGGGAATCGTCAACGCTTCTTTGAGTGAGGGGTTCTTGCCGGCCGCCTTGAAAGAGGCGGTGGTGAGGCCCCTCCTCAAGAAGCCCTCCCTGGACCCGGCTGCTTTGGCCAACTACCGGCCTGTCTCCAACCTTCGCTTTCTTGTGAAGGTTGTTGAGAGTGTGGTGGCACGACAGCTCCCTCAGCACCTGGAAGAAACTGTCTATCTAGACTTGCGCCAGTCCGGCTTCCAGCCTGGGCACAGCACAGAAATGGCATTGGTCGCGTTGGTTGATGATCTCTGGAGGGCTCAGGATAGAGGGTGTTCCTCTATCCTGGTCCTGCTAGATCTCTCAGCAGCTTTTGATACCATCGACCATGGTATCTTGTTGCACCGGTTAGGGGGGTTGGGGTTGGGGGGCACCGTTTTACGGTGGTTCTCCTCCTACCTCTCGGACCGGACGCAATTTGTGTTGGCAGGGGGGCAGAGGTCAACCTCGAGGCGCCTCACTTGGGTACCACAGGGGTCGGTCCTCTCACCTCTCCTGTTCAACATTTATATGAAGCCACTGGGTGAGATCATTCGTGGTTTCGGGGTGGAGTTTCATCAGTATGCAGATGACACCCAGCTGTACATCTCCACCCCGGACCACCCCAACGATGCCGCGGAAGTGATGTCCCGGTGCCTGGAGGCCGTGCGAGTCTAAATGGGGAGGAACAGGCTTCGACTCAACCCGTCCAAGACTGGGTGGCTGTGGTTTCCGGCGTCACATCATAGCCAGTTGGCTCCATCTCTGGCTATCGGGGGCGAGTCATTAGCTCCCGCAGAGAGGGCCCACAACCTGGGCGTCCTCCTGGATGCTCGGCTGTCTTTAGACGATCATGTGACGGCCGTGGCCAGGGGGGCTTTTCATCAGGCTCGCCTGATACGCCAGTTCCGCCCCTTTCTGGATCGGGACGCCCTACGCACGGTCACTCAAGCCCTCGTTGTTTCCCGCCTGGACTATTGCAATGCTCTCTACATGGGGCTCCCCTTGAGGTGCGCCTGGAGGCTCCAGCTAGTTCAGAATGCGGCTGTGCGGGATCTAGATGCTCCCATGTAATACCTCTCCTGTGCGAGCTGCACTGGCTGCCGGTGGCCTTCCGGGTGCGCTTCAAGGTGTTAGTAACAACTTTTAAAGCGCTCCATGGCAATGGACCTAGGTATTTGCAAGACCGCCTCCTACCAAATATCTCCCTTTGACCAGTCCGCTCCCACAGAGAGGGCCTCCTTAGGGTACCTTCGGCCAGCCAATGCCGGCTGGCGACCCCCAGGGGGAGAGCCTTCTCTGTGGCAGCTCCTGCCCTCTGGAATGACCTGCCCCCCGACCTACGTACAATTGTGGACCTGCGCCTCTTCCGCCGAGCCCTGAAAACTCATCTGTTCCATGCGGCTGACCTGGCGTAGTTTTGATTGGGTTTTGTTAGGGGTTTTATATTTTAGAGCAGGCTTTTATGTAATATTTACTGTGATTTTTATTATTGCCTGTTCACCGCCCTGAGTCCCGTAAGGGAGATAGGGCGGTATATAAATTTAAATAAATAATAATAATAATAATAATAAAAAAATACTGGATCAGCCCTGTCCATTGTCTCCTCCAGGACTTTCAACCACATTTGCAAACATAGCCGATGGCGGGTCCCGCTCAAATCATCGAGCTTAGTGATAACGGACTTCCAGAATTGCCATGTTCCCATAAGGGGGGAAGCTACCATCAGAGTACAATTCAGAGAGTTTGAGGGTCCCCTCAGTGTAGTGGTCGTAGAGGGACTGCGCACCAGCCTCATAGGACTGGACTGGTTCGAGGCCCTGGGCATCAGGGTGACGGGCATCCATTGAACACAAATAGCTGATCTAGCAGCAGTATGCCAACAATATGCTGATGTATTCAGCACAGAGCTAAGTGTTGTGGCTCCGTCCTGTGGGTCCCTATCATCGGAGGAGGAAGGCTCTGAACATGAAGGAGAGGAGATGGCCAGGCCTCCCTCTCCAGGACCTTCCCCTCTGGTGCGGCCTTCAGTGTCTTCCGACGGAGAGGAGATTGGCCAGGAGCCAGGTGCTTCTGGGATTGGCCAGGAGCCAGGTGTATCGGACTCTGAGGAGGATACGTCTTGGCTGGATCCACGCCAGCGTCGGAGGGACAAACGTGCGCAGCAGCTAAAACGCCATGCCAGAGATTTCAGCTGAGTCACTGGGCCACACCCCACAGGCTATATAAGCAAGGGGTGTGCCGTTTGAAACTCTTGTGACGAACAATACTGAATCTTCTGTTGCAGCACTC
>NW_015388403.1:0-52019 GCF_001527695.2 Protobothrops mucrosquamatus
GCAAGGCAACTGAACTTTCTCGTTTTTCCTTGAAGATGTTTCGCTTCTCATCCAAGAAGCTTCTTCAGTTCTGACTGGATGGTGGGGAATGGAAGGATTTATACTCCTTACAGAAAGCTGGCCATTTACATTCTTTTAGAGATCGTTGAGGCCACCCTGGAGGTTTATCTGTGTCGTCAGGGTCACCTGAGTAGTACAATTGGGTGTGGAGCCATCTTGGAACTGCTGAAAGGACTTGTGTTGTAGACTGGAGATAGATGAGGTCGTATCCCTCCCCCTGTGTTGAACAACCACACAAAACAAGCCCACAAAACTAAAAGACATACTTATTTACTTTTGCGGGATGGGGTTCCTATGTAGCTGCACTGTTGAGGTCGATCCTCGTGTGTGGTCTTCTTAAAGACATTAGCTCAGTTCTTCGGATAGGCTGAAACTGTAGACTGTTCACTCTGCAACAGGAGATCCTTGGTGAATGTTCAGACCTTGTTCCCAAAACAGTGTAAAAACTGTTGGACTACAATTCTCATCCCAAAGAGTTGGGCTACAATTCTCAGCAATAGCCGTGCTGGTTGGGGATGATGGGAGCTCTAACCTAGCCTGCTTGCAAAGTAGCAGGTTGTAAAGGTTTAGAGCAGGGGTTCCCCATCCCCCCAGTCCGTGGACCAGTACCGGGTCGCAGCATGCCAGCAATCGGGCCGCACAAACAAGCAAAGCTCCATCCTCAGGATTCAGGCATTATTCGAAACCACACCCCCTCCAGTCCGCGGAAAAACCTCTCTCCACGGAACCGGTCCCTGGTGCCCAAAAGGTTGGGGACCTCTGATTTAGAGAACAGTGTTTCTCAATCTTGGCAACTTTTAAGATGTATGGACTTCAACTCCCAGAATTCCACTGGCTGGGGAATTCTGGGAGTTGAAGTCCACACATCTTCAGATTGCGAAGTTAAGGAATACTGGTGTAAAGAAAAGAGTTAGTTGGACCAGAGATTTCATTCAGATGAAAGAAAGGCAGCTTTCTACTCTGCAGTCCTTACCCTTAAAGGCGTATTTCCCTCTGCTGCTCTCTAGAGCAGGGCTTTTCAACCAGCGGTACGGGTACCACCTGTGGTACATTGGCACCTGGCAGGTGGTACGCGACCATCCTAGAAAAGTGGTAGTGCGGGAGGGGAATGGGCTGAACTGGTGGCAGCACCGCACAAGCCTGAGCGAGAGATGGCTGGAGCTGCAGGGCTGTCAGGGCTTAGCGGAAGTGCCTGGATCAGTGCCAGGCTCCAGCTGGAAAGCAGCACTGATCCTGGCGCTTCCACTGAGCCCAGCAGACGCGCCAATCAGCTGGAATGTTGCAGCATCTCCAGGGTCTTGTGATTTACATTCAGATGCTTGGCAACTGATTCATATTTATGACGGTCACAGTGTCCCAAGGTCATGTGAAGTGACCAAAATCTGCTGCAACCACCCAGCAGACGGGGGGAATAAAAACCAAACACCCCACCCGACCCCCGCTGCCAATTCTCAACAGAAATGCTCACAACAATGAAAACCTCGGACAGGAGGAAGAGTGCCGCCGGGCGAGCAGGCAGGTGTCTTGCTCGGCTGTGGCTTGGGGGGGGCACTTTTTTCAGGGCCATTGTAGCTTCTAAGAGTCACTAAGCAAACTATTGTAAGTCGAGGACTACCTGTACTTCATCACTTTTTTCCTTTTTGGGGGGGGGCTCATCACGTTTTTGACACCTTGCTAGGCGACTGGTGGTACTCGGATGTTGCCATATCCTAAAAGTGGTACAATGGGTGAAAAGGTTGAAAAGCCCTGCTCTAGAGATTATGGGAGCTGAAGTCCAACTGAAGAAACCTGGTTGAGGAAAGGCTATGCAAAGAAGTATGCCCTTTTTCTTTTTTTTTAAGAAAAAGGCTCCCCGTGCTTTGAAATGCTGAATGCGTTGCACAAAAGGTTATCAGCTGCAGCAAGATTTTGAGTTTGCGTTCAAAAAAAAAAAAATCTGCATTGCCATTTTTTAAAATAAAAGTTTTCCCCCTTTTCCTGGTTCCTTCAACTCACTTTGACCTGCAGCATATTTTTTTTTTTGCATCGTCGCTATCCAAAAAGGAGAGGGGGGGGGGAAAGAGAGAGAAGTGGATCGTATCTGTTTTACAGAATCTTTATAAAATCCCCCTCCCCAATGCCTCTTATTTTCTGCCGCCGCTTTTAGGAGCCACACGTTCCCACCTGGTCGCCTTTTCCCTCATCTTTTTCCATAACTCACTTCCACAGCTGGGTTGCAGTCTTCGAAATCTGCAATATAAAATGCACAAAACAAAACAAAACAAAAAAACCCAACCCAGCAGCAAAAGGTGGTCCCTTCTTTCAAATCAGCCATCCAGGAGGAGGGACAGGAAGAGGAATTTAGTTGCAGCTTTGGAGGGGGAAAATTTTTTTTGGCTCCAGCTAGGAAGCTGAGCTCTGTCATTTTAACCCCTTCAGTCTCTGAGATAAACGGAAAAGAAGGCAACAGCAGTTCAATTTAAGTCTCAGACTTCAATTTAGCATTTCTTTCTCGTTTTTCCCTAGCCAACACACAACTATCTTGAGTGGGCAAAAGTCAGCTCCAGCTAGCAGCCTAGTTAAATATTTCAGCTGTTGTGGATTCCAACTCACAGTCAAAGTGTGCTTCCCTGCAATTTGTCATGGTCAGGAAGAGCTTGTTCTTTTATGTGTGTATGGATTGGATATGCAAATTTCCTTGCTGTTTCTTCACTAGCTTCCTAAATTCTTTTATCCCACAAGAGGCTGGAAATACCAGTAACTGGAGGGATTTTTTTTTAGGCAGGCCCTCAAAATTATTAATAAAACCAGGATACCTTTTAATATTCCAGTTTTTGTAAAAGGATAAAGAGAACTTACCTGCTACCTGCTGTTATATATTTTTAAACAACTTTTGATGGTTTCAGGGGGTCTCGAACTGAATCAGGCTTATCTGGATCTGTGTTTCTCAAGCTTGGACACTATCTCCCAGAATTCCCCAGCCGGAATGCTGGGATTTGAAGTCCAGACGTCTTACGGTTGCTAAGGTTAAGAAGCACTGATCTAGAGCAGGGGTCCCCAACCCCCTGTCCATGGACCAGTACCGGGCCACGGCATGCCAACAACCGGTCCGCAGAAACAAGCAAAGCCCCATCCATGGGATGCAGGCAGCACACAAAACCACGCACTCTCCGGTCCTTGGAAAAACTTTCCTCCACGGAACGGGTCCCTCTCTGATCTAGAGGATCACAAGTTATTTGAGAAACTTACTGTTTATCTGAGTGTCTCTCTCCATTGGAAAGAATTGAAAGACGGGAATCCATTGCTGGCTTGTAACCTTCAGCTCCACTTGCAATTCCTTTAAAGGGAATGGTAGCTTGGTTTAAGTCAGGGGTAGGCAACCTTGGCTCTTTTATGACTTGTGGACTTCAACTCCCAGAATTCCTGAGCCGGCATGGCTCAGCTTGGAAACCTCTCCCTTTCCCCTCAGCATGGCTGGCTCAGGAATTCTGGGAGTTGAAGTCCACGAGTCATAAAAGAGCCAAGGTGGCCTACCCCTGTTCTAGTCCAACCCTCTGCTCCTCCACCACTCAGAAGGTCTGCAGTAGGCCTAGCTGGGGGAAAAAATAACTATCTCTCTGTTCCCACTGTCAAAATAGTCAGGGAAGGCAGTGGGGAGACGGCATATGTGTGACAGACTGCCTAGCCTGGCCACTAGAAGCTGGATATTGTGATATTAAAATGCCAACTTGGGATCTAATCAACCAAACCTATCTTCTTCCCATAGTTTTTTTTTTCATTGTTTCCCCGTATTTGGTTTTACCCACATAGCGTTCTGTGAGCACAGGTACAGTAGATTGGAAGTCGCAGACATGCCGTTTAAATATTTGTGTCTCCCATGAAGGAGAATAGTTGTACTCAGGGTTGAAATGGAGGGTCCTTGGTGCTCTCAGAGCTTGGTTGCTTTCTTGCAGATGTCTCATTACTAGGTAACATCATCAGTGCATGATGTGTAAGTATTTCATTATGACAACCAGAAAAACAACCCACAACTGTCTAAAACAGGGGTAGGCAACCTTGGCTCTTTTATGACTCGTGGACTTCAACTCCCAGAATTCCTGAGCCAGCATGGCTCAGCTTGGAAACCTCTCCCCTTCCCCTCAGCATGGCTGGCTCAGGGATTCTGGGATTGAAGTCCACGAGTCTGGGATATAAATGCAAGTCCACGAGTCTGGGCGGGATATAAATGCAATAAACTTCAAACTTCTTATGGCCAAGGTTGCCTACCCCTGGTTTAGCCTCCCTTAGTTTGCACTTAGTTTCTGCAAATACATGGATGTATTCCTTCTTCCAGAATCTTTTTCAACTTCCTGGTGTAGCTCCCGACCTTTTGGACACCAGGGACCGGTTCCGTGGAGAGAGTTTTTTTCCATGGACCAGAGGAGGCATGGCTTTGCATGCTGCCTACATCCCGCAGATGGGGCTTCACTTGTTTGCGTGGACCAGTTTCTGGCATGTTGCAGACCGGTGCCAGTCCATTTATTGGGGGGTTGGGGACCCCTGGTCTAGAGCATTTAACAGGGCACAAACCTGCTTAGTTGTGAACATTGGGAAGAAGTCTGTGCCCCCTTGGGCATCAAGCTGAAGGATGTGGGGGGAGCTATTTATTCCTCTCACCCCTTTTTATACAGATTAAACAGTGAAGGGGTCGACTTAGAGCAAGGGTCTTCAAACTTGGCCACTTTAAGACTTGCGGACTTCAACTCCCAGAATTCCTCAGCCAGCCAGGCTGGCTGAGGAATTCTGGGATTTAAAGTCCGCAAGTCTTAAAGTGGCCAAGTTTGAAGACCCCTGACATAGAGCAATGAAAGCAATGGCAGTGACTTAAGTATTCTCACAATGACTTCTAAATTTGCTTAGAATGTACTTCTCTGTCTGCCCATTCAGCCAACAGGGCAGTTTGAGGTGTTTATTTATTTCGCATATGGCATCTACAGAGGTCACGCTATCACTGATACACAATCCTAATAAAGGACATTACGCATACGAACATAAATATAAATTTAAATAAAACGTCAGCAAATATATACAAGTAGTCCTTCACTTGCAACAATTAATTTAGTGACTGTTCAAAGTCACAAAGGCAGTGAAAAAAGTGACTTAAGACTGTTTTTCATACTTCAGACCATTGCAGCACCCCTGTGGTCAGTTAATCAAAATTTGGACGCTCGGCAACTGGTTCATATTTATGACAGTCGCAGTGTCCCGTTTTGTGACCTTCTGACAAGCAAAGTCAATGGGGAAGCCAGATTCACTTAACAATCGTGTTACTAACTTAACAACTGCAGTGATTCACTTAATAACCATGGTAAGAATGCTCTACTCTATGTGGTATCGTCCGCATACTTTATATATCATACTGTATATAAAGTAGTGGACAGTACAATATACAAGATAAAATATTAAGGTAGAACTATGATAAAATCACCTTAATATGGTGCCATAGAATCGCTATAGGTTAGATATTATAATTAGCATAATTATAGTAATATATATAAGTAATTAGTATAATTACTAACATTATATACAAACTATAATTTTATTAGAATTAGAGTAGAGTAGAATAGAATAGAATAGAATAGAATAGAATAGAACTGGAAGGGACCTTGGAGGTCTTCTAGTCCAGCCCCCTGCTCAAGCAGGAGAACTGTCCTATACCATCTCAGACAAGTGACTGTCTAGCCTCTTCTTAAAAATCTCCAGTGATTGAGCGCCTACGATTTCTGGAGGCAAGCTGTTCCACTGGTTAATTGTCCTCACTGTCAGGAAGTTTCTCCTTCATTCCAGGTTGCTTCTCTCTTTGATCAGTTTCCAACCATTGTTTCTTGTCCTGCCCTCTGGTGAATAACGTGACCCCCTCTTCTTTGTGGCAGCCCCTCAATTACTGGAATATTGCTATCATGTCACCCCTATTTCTTCTTTAGACTAGCCAAACCCAAGTCCTGCAGTCGTTCTTCGTATGTTTTCATCTCCAGACCTTTGATCATCTTAGTTGCTCCTCCCTGATTTTTTCCCCCCAAACTCTCAACATCTTTTTTGTGATATGGTGACCAAAATTGGTTGCAGTATTTCAGGTGTGGTTTTATAAAGCGGTACTAATATCTCGCATGATCCTGATTCTATGCCTCTGTTTATACAACCCAGGATTGTATTAGCTTTTTTGGCTGCTGCTGCTGCACACTGCTGACTCATGGTTAAGTAATTGTCTACTAGGACTCCAAGGTCCCTCTCACAGTTACTGTTTTTAAGACAGGTCTTGCTCAATCTGTAGTTGTACCTTTGATTTTTCCAGCCTAAATGTAAAACTTTGCTTTTCTCTACGTAGAAATTCATTTTGTTGGATAGGGCCCATTGTTCAAGTTTGTCAAGATCTTTTTGGATCCTGAGTTTGTCTTCTGGGGTGTTGGCTACTGCTACCAGTTTGATGTCGTCTGCAAATTTGATGAGTTCCCCTTCGATTCTCTCATCTAAGTCATTGATGAAGATATTGAAGAGTCCTGGGCCTACTGGGCCTATATTATATAAACTATACTTACATGAGAGGCCACATTCCCATCTTTAATAGAATTTGTATTGTAATGCAAGAAGAATGGTGCCTTTCCAAGCACTGAAGGGAGATCTCAGCTTCTTATGGGTTTCAGATGCCTGTCCACTTATGGGCAACATCAGACAACAGCTATTAACTTCTCTCTCTGGACCGGGACCAAGGAAGCAGTGATGCTTTTGACCTGGGAAGTTGAACAACTTTTGTAGCCCATCTTCCCAACCCTGTGGCAGCCCTTGCTTATGTTTTCACTTCAACAGTTTATGCTTTAAAATTCTCACCTTCCTCTCAGCCTATTGATTCCTTAATTCCTCCCTTTTGCATTTCAAAAGTCCTCCATTCTTTCTTTCCAATGGCATCCATCCCTTGTCTACTCTGTCTCCTTGTCAGGCATACTCTTAAAGTACTTTTAAATACCCCATTCAAGATATGTTAATGCCCCTTTTGACAGACCCCATTCTCATTTTCATAAAACTAAGTGGGTACAATGCAATCTTCCACACAGTGGATTCAGCAGATGTTCTGGACCAATATTGCCCATTAAGCTTTCACCTGCATTTCCATTTCTCCATCCACCTCCCCCCCCCTCCTCAAAGTCAGTCTTGACCCCTAGCAACTAACATGGATAAGTCCACTCATCTTTATTGGCAAAAATTTTGGCCAAGATTTCCAGAAGTGATCTTGCAAGGATTTTCTTCCTAATATTAAGAACAAAGTAACTAGTCCAAAGTCACTGGTTTTGTGCTAAAGGCAGGGTATGAACTCACAGTCTCCTGGTTTAACCACTAAACTGACACTCTTTCCTCCATCTTTAGTAAAATAAAATAAACTAGCAGTTTAGTTTACATTTAGTTTAGTAAACTGAAAAACACTGTGCCATGAGTTTTCAATTCAATCATCAGAAATCTTTAGGATTTAGGACAGTGAGGACAATCAAACAGTGGAACAGTTTACCCCCAGAAATTGTGGGCGCTCCATCACTGGAGATTTTTAAGAAGAGACTGGACAATCACCTGTCTGAGATGGTATAGGTTCTCCTGTTTGAGTAGGGGGCTGGACTAGAAGACCTCCAAGGTCCCTTCCAGATTCTATTCTATTCTATTCTATTCTATTCTATTCTATTCTATTCTATTCTATTCTATTCTATTCCTTATTCTATTCTATTCCTTATTCTATTCCTTATTCTACTCTACTCTACTCTACTCTACTCTACTCTATTCCTTATTCTAGTCTATTCCTTATTCTATTCTATTCTGTTCTATTCTATTCCTTATTCTATTCCTTATTCTACTCTACTCTATATTCTACTCTACTCTACTCTATTCCTTATTCTATTCTATTTCTTATTCTATTCCTTATTCTATTCTACTCTATTCTACTCTACTCTATTCTATTTATTTCTTATTCTATTCTATTCTATTCTATTCCTTATTCTATTCTATTCCTTATTCTATTCCTTATTCTACGCTACTCTATACTCTACTCTACTCTACTCTACTCTATTCCTTATTCTATTCTATTCCTTATTCTACTCTACTCTACTCTATTCTATTCCTTATTCTATTCTATTCTATTCTATTCTATTCTATTCTATTCTATTCTATTCTATTCTATTCTATTCTATTCTATTCTATCCCATTCTATTCTATTCCATTTTATTCTATTCCTTATTCTACTCTACTCTATATTCTACTCTACTCTACTCTATTCCTTATTCTATTCTATTCTATTTCTTATTCTATTCCTGATTCTATTCTACTCTATTCTACGCTACTCTACTCTACTCTACTCTACTCTACTCTATTTATTTCTTATTCTATTCTATTCTATTCTATTCTATTCTATTCTATTCTATTCTATTCTATTCTATTCTACTCTATTCCTTATTCTATTCTATTCCTTATTCTATTCCTTATTCTACTCTACTCTACTCTATTCTACTCTATTCCTTATTCTATTCTATTCCTTATTCTACTCTACTCCACTCTACTCCACTCTACTCTACTCTAGTCTAGTCTAGTCTATTCTATTCTATTCCTTATTCTATTCCTTATTCTACTCTATTCTACTCTATACTCTACTCTACTCCACTCTATTCCTTATTCTATTCTATTCCTTATTCTATTCCTTATTCTACTCTACTCTACTCTACTCTACTCTACTCTACTCTATTCTATTTATTTCTTATTCTATTCTATTCTATTCTATTCTATTCTATTCTATTCTATTCTATTCTATTCTATTCTATTCTATTCTATTCTATTCTGGCAAATCACCCAGAGGGAGTGTACCAAGAGGCCAGAGACCTGTATATTAACTACTGTAATCCAGAAGGTGACAAACAATTACAGGTCTGGTGCCTTCACCATCAAGCAGGGACCAATTGTGATTTTTAAAAGGGAAAAGAGCTTCTGTTTTCCTTTGGGAGAAGCGTAGGAGGTGGGGTACCAAGATCATGGCATCCGGCCCTCTCAATTCCTGGCAAATAGATGGGGAAGAAATGGAGGTAGTGACAGATTTTATCTTCCTGGGCTCCAAGATCACCATAGATGGGGACTGCAGCCAAGAAATGAAAAGACGCTTGCTCCTGGGGAGGAAAGCTATGGCAAATCTAGACAGCATACTAAAAAGCAGAGACATCACCCTGCCAACAAAAGTGCGTATAGTCAAGGCCATGGTTTTCCCAGTTGCAATGTATGGCTGTGAAAGTTGGACCATAAGAAAGGCTCAGCGCCAAAGAATTGAGGCCTTTGAACTATGGTGCTGGAGAAGACTCCTGCGAGTCCCCTGGACTGCAAGGCGATCAAACCGGTCAGAGGATATCAACCCTGACTGCTCTTTAGGAGGCCAGATCCTGAAGTTGAAACTCAAGTACTTTGGCCACCTAATGAGAAGGAAGGACTCACTGGAGAAGGGCCTAATGCTGGGAAAGATGGAGGGCAATAGAAGAAGGGGACGACAGAGAAGGAGGTGGCTGGATGGAGTCACTGAAGTAGGCCTGAGCTTAAATGGACTCCAGAAGATGGTAGAGGTCAGGAAGGCCTGGAGGAACGTTGTCCATCGGGTCACGATGGATCGGACACGACTTTGCAACTAACAACAACAACAACAACAAAAGAAATCAGGAGATTGAGTTCTGTGCCAGTTCCTCTCTCAACTGTGCCCAGTTGTCATGGCTCATCTTCCAGACTTCCCTACTAGCTCACATTGAAAGGGATCGGCAGATCCTAGGGGGAGTGTCTGTGGGTGAGGACTCCACAACTTGGCTTTATTCTATAGTCAGGGAAATCTTTCAACATCCTTCATCCTGCTGCAGCTTGAGAAGGGAGGATCTCAGGGGGGCGTACCCCTGTCAACAGTTCACACACCCCCTTCACACAAATGTCTGGTGTCCTCTTTGTCTCTTCGGCTCTCCCAAGGGTTAAATCAACCAAGCTGAGATTTCACAGAGCGGCTTTGTTATTTGAGAAGCCAGCCAAAAGACTGGTTACAACTAACATTTTCCTGCTGCTGCAAGGAGATTGAACGCTTCATGGGGACCCTTTAAAAAAAAAATTCTAACCTCTGACCAGCTGTGACTGCAGCTAGGACTAGCAAAAGTGCTGGGCTCCAAAGGCTGCAGGCGCTACTTTTTTCCGTGGCTGAGAAAGGTGAGCTAATATGGCGAGGAGGGTGGCTTGAAAAAAGCTGAGCAAGGGAAGGGAGAAACAGCATACAAAGAGTAAACAGGCCGCAGGAAGGGTGATAACTGCGAAGAATCCAGCGGCACCTTTTCACAGGGGTCATCAATCAATCAGAATAGAGCTGGAAGGGACCTTGGAGGTCTTCTAGTCCAGCCCGCTGCTCAAGCGGGAGATCCTATATAGCCTTTCAGATAAATGGCTGTCCAGTCTTCTCTTAAAACCCTCCCGTGATGAAGCCCCTACAACTTCTGAAGACAAGCTGGTTCTACTGATTAATTGTCCTCACTGTTAGGAAGTTAGCTCTAGGTTGCTTCTCTCCTTGATTAGTTTCCATCCAATGTTTCTTGTCTTGCCTTCTGGTGCTTTGGATAATAAGTTGAACCCCCTCCCCCGCTTCTTTGTGGCAGCCCCTTAAATACTGGGACAGTGCTATCATGTCACCCCTAGTCCTTCTTTTCTCTAGACTGCCCATGCCCAATTCCTGCAACAGGTCTTTATATGTTTTTGTCTCCTGGCCTTTAATCGTCTTAGTTGCTCTTCTTTGCACTTTTTCCTAAAGTCTCAACATCTTTTTTTGTAATGTGGTGACCAAAACTAGATGCAACTATTCCAGGAGTGGTCTTACTAAGGTTTTATAAAGCAGTACTAATACTTCACGCGTTTTTGATTCTATGCCTCTGTTTATACAACCAAGGATTTTATTAGCTTTTTTGGCCGCTGCCATGCACTGGTGGCTCATATTTAAGTGATCGTCCACTAGGGCCAATCTAAAGTCCCTCTTACAGTTACTATTTTTGAAAGGGGCTCTGCTCGCTTGTGCAAGATGGCTGCTGTTCGTGCGAGAGGGGCTTTGCATGCTTGTGCAAAATGGCTGCCGCTAGTGCAAGGGGAGCTTCACTCACGAGCGCAAGTGGCTGTTTCTCATGCAAGGGGAGCCTCATGCACGCACTTGCCTGCCGTTGCGCGACCCAATTCTGAACAGGCTGCGGCCCAGTAGTGGGTCACAGTCCAGGGATTGGAGACCCCTGGACTAGACAAAGCCCATCCAGATATAACTAAATACATAGCAGACCCTAGGAATTTGCATTCCAGACATAATTGCCTCCGATTTAGAACTGATACGGCCAATGGTGGTTTAACCTCCATATCTTTATCTCTTTCCATTTCCAAAACTATCTAGGGCAGGGGTAGGCAACCTTGGCTCTTTTATGACTCATGGACTTCAACTCCCAGAATTCCTGAGCCAGCCATGCTGAGGGGAAAGGGAGAGGTTTCCAAGTTGAGCCATGCTGGCTCAGGAATTCTGGGAGTTGAAGTCCACGAGTCATAAAAGAGCCAAGGTTGCCTACCCTGATCTAGGGTTTCAGCCACCTTGATCGATACGTTGATGAATTCTTGGTGAATTCTTTATTGTGAGTAGTCCTCGGCCTACGACCACAACTGAGCCCAAAATTTCTGTTGCTAAGCAAGACAGTTGTGAAGTGAATTTTGCTCCATTTTACGACCTTCCTGGACACAGTTTTTAAGTAACCCGCTACCGTGGTTAAGTTAGTAGCACGGTTGTTAAGTGAATCTGGCTTTCCGATTGATTTTGCTTGTCGGGAAGTCGTAAAAGGTGATCACATGGCCCAAGGACACTGCAATTGTTATAAATATGAGTCAGTTCTCAAGCATCCGGATTTTGATCATGTGACCCTGGGGATGCTGTTAACGGTCGTAAAGGTGAAAAACGGAAGTCACTTTTTCCAGTGCCATTAACTTCGAACGTTAACTAAATAAAATAAATGGTTGTAAGTTGGAGACTGCCAGTATTCCCTTGAAGGTGCACGCCCACTGAGGTTATTGGAGCAATGACAAGCTTATCTCTTTGTCAATTCTGGACACTCCTTGGCTGGGTATCCACGCCCACTGAGGTTATTGGAGCAATGACAAGCTTATCTCTTTGTCAATTCTGGACACTCTTTGGCTGGGTATCCTGAAAGCCAGGCTCTACAGTAATCGGTTCACCTAGTTGCAGGTTAATTGGCAATGATGTTTTCATTTTAAAATGACAGCACTTGCAATAATGCCAGCTGGCCAGCAAATTCTTTTTTTTTTAGACCTATTGGTATGAGGTGGAGGAGAAGGAAGAGGCTACTGTCAACCCTTCCTCCACCAGCAGTGATATTACCATAAGTGGGCATGTAGGCTGGCTAGTTGAAGGGATGGGAGATTATCAGAAGGACCTTCCCTTTAACCAGGGTTTCCCAACTTTGGCAACTTGAAGACGTGTGGACTTCCGGCTGGGGAATTCTGGGAGTTGAAGTCCACGCATCTTCAAGTTGCCAAGGTTGGGACACCCTTACTTTAGCATCTCCAGAGCTTCCTTATGCCTTGTTTAATGAAGAGAAGGACGAGGGGGGACATGATAGCCGTGTTCCAATATCTCAGGGGCTGCCCCAAAGAAGAGGGAGTCAAGCTATTCTCCAAGGCGCCTGAAGGCAGGACAAGAAGCAAGGGATGGAAACTCATCAAGGAGAGAAGCAACCTAGAACTAAGGAGAAACTTTCTGACAGTTAGAACAATTAACCAGTGGAACAACCTGCCTCCAAAAGTGATGAATGCTCCAACACTGGAAGTTTTTAAGAAGAGACTGGACAGCCATTTGTCCGAAATGGTGTAGGGTTTCCTGCCTGAGCAGGGGGCTGGACTCAATGACCTCCAAGGTCCCTTCCAACTTTATTATTATTATTATTATTATTATTATTATTATTATTATTATTATTATTATTATTATTATTATTATTATTATTATTATTATTATTATTATTATTATTATTACCCTATTTCTCTGAGCAGGTGACACCCAGGTGAGTGAGAAGAATGAAGAGACCCTTCAACTAGAAGATTCTGAGCCCAACGAGATATTCCCCAGGAGCAGAGGCCTCTTGGAGCAATTCTCATTTGATTTGAGAGAAGCTTCTAGAAGTCCCCAGACCACAGATATGAAAGAGGGGAAGAGACCAGTTCTTCCCATTCCAGAAGCTCACCAGCAATTGAAAGAACCCAGACTTTACAATCGCGGGTCTGTGAAGAGGTGCGTGGATTGTGGGAAGACTTTTAAGCAGAGTTCCAGCCTGTACAGACACCGGAGACTCCACACTGGGGAGAAGCCGTATGGCTGCATGGAGTGTGGCAAGACCTTCAGCCGGAAGTCGCATCTTATTACACACGAGCGGACCCACACAGGAGAGAAGCCCTACGACTGCCTGGAGTGCGGCAAAAACTTCAGCAGGAAATCCCACCTCACCACTCACAAGAGGATCCACACGGGGGAAAAACCCTACAAGTGTGGGGAGTGTGGGAAATGTTTTAGTCAGAGTTCGACCCTGGCGGCCCACGAAAGGTCCCACACGGGTGAGAAGCCATTCACATGCCAGGATTGTGGGAAGAATTTCCATCGGCAGTCGGGTCTTTCGGCGCACGAGAGAACACATACAGGGGAGAAGCCGTACCAGTGCACCGAATGTGGGAAGAGTTTTAGCCAGAGTTCGGGACTTTTAGCCCACGAACGGACCCACACAGGCGAAAAGCCCTACCGGTGCACGGAGTGTGGGAAAAGCTTCTGCGAGCGCACAGCCCTTGTGAGACATCTGAGGACTCACACTGGGGAAAAACCGTATACTTGTGCGGTCTGTGGGAAAAGTTTCAGCCAGAGTTCGGGCCTTTTGGCGCACGAGCGCACCCACACTGGGGAGAAACCTTACAAATGCTCAGACTGCGGGAAGAGATTTGGGCATCGCTCTGACCTCCTCAGGCACCAGAGGATCCTTAAAAGGGGGAAGCCGTACAAATGCTGCAAATGTGGGAAATTTTTCGGCCGCGGCTCAGATCTCCTCCAGCATCAGCAGATCCACACGGGAGAGAAGCCGTATAAATGCACCTGTTGTGGGAAGTGTTTCAGCTGGCGGTCAAATCTTATTAAACACGAGAGAATCCACACAAGAGTGAAAACTCTTCAATGAACAGTGGGGAGTCTAAAAAGTCTCCTCTTCAAATGCAACAGGCTCTACACCAGGGGTGTCAAACTGCCGACCCGCGGGCTGGACGCATCACACGGAAGCCGCACCCACCCCATTGCCGGCCATTGCAAAACAGTCACGTGACGTCTCAAGTTTGACATGCCTGCTCTACGCAAACGAAGGACACGGTACCAATTATTTTGTAGTCCTCGACGTACGACCACAATTGACCTCAAACCTTCGGTTGCTAAGCGAGACGGTTGTTAAGTGACTTTTGCTCCATTTTACGATCTTTCTCACCACAGTTAAGTGAATCATGTGCAGTTATTAAGTCAGGAACACGGTCGTTAAGTGAATTTGACTTCCCCAATGACTTTACTTCTCAGAAGGTCACAAAAGGAGATTGTGTGACCCCAGGACACTGCAACTGTCGTAAATACGAGTCAGTTGCCAAGCATCTGAATTTTGATCACATGACCATGGGGAGGCTGCAATGGTCGTTAAGTGTGAAGACAGGTCATAAGTCACTGTTTTTCAGTGCCGTTGTAACTTAGTGAACGGTCACTAAATGAACTGTTGTAAGTCAAGGACTGCCTGTATGCCGATGGTGAGAAATTAGCGAGAATTGTAACTCACACTTACTACAGGGCAGTACATACAGTAAAACTGTTGCAGAAAATCTCCAAAGACAGAAAGAAAAAATATTACAGACAGGTGTGTGAGTGTTGTGGGGGATACCATAAGCAGGTGCACAGGTGCCTTGGGAGGGCAGGGATTGCTGTGGACCCGCCCAACTGGGCAAATAATTGGTAGGAACAGGAGCAACCTGCCACTTCTGCCAGATTACCCATTGATTCTGCTTGTGGGAAAACAGCAGGGAACACTGGAAATGGCCACCATGTGATAACGGCTCACTGTGATGTTATAATCGCAACCTGAACCTGAGCATCCAGACTAGGATCACAGAATAATAGAACAGTGTTGAGGGGGACCTTGGGGGCCTTCTAGTCCAACTTCCTGCGCAACAGGAGACCCTATACTAGGGGTAGGCAATCTTGGCTCTTTTATGACTCGTGGACTTCAACTCCCAGAATTCCTGAGACAGCCTGGGAGTTGGGAAGTCCACGAGTCATAAAAGAGCCAAGGTTGCCTACCCCTGCCCTATACCAATGGTGGCGAACCTATGGCACGCATGCCAGAGGCAGCACTCAGAGCCCTCTCTGTGGGCATGGGCATCACACCACACCCCAGCCCCACCTCCCCCCACAACCCCCTCATCAGCAGCCCCCCCCCGAGCAGTCACCCCCGGCACGGCCTGCGCAGAGCAGTGCAGCCAAGCACGATGTCAATGCTGCTAACATTGGATATTCTTGCTTTGACAAAATATGCAGAACTGTCTGGTATTTTTAGAGTTAACTTAGATGATGCTGGGAGGGGAGTAATTAAGATAAGGAATACCAGGCTACAGGTCAGAAGTGAACCTTTGCCCTTCGGGCTGATTGGAGAATGTGATTTATGACTGCAAAATAGAGGAGGGGAATAGGCTGGAATATTATGTGTAGGGGAAGGGAATTCAGATCTTAGCATCCTCCATGCCATGCTGACACTGTGTTTACATGATTAAAGACTTTTTAGGATAAACAATGCCTGGAAGTTCTTTGAAGTGTTCCATTAGCCGGAACCATGACACACATGGCAACTGGGCAGCAGAACAGCAGGGACAAGACTCCGCCCTCGCACCCCGTCACGCGCAGATGGTGATGTGGGGCGCAGGCAGAGGGTGTAGCCGCCATGGCGCTGCACGGCCGCCTGGATGATCTGCGGTGGGCTGTGAAGACGGTGGGTGGCCCTGCAGGCAGATGGGGAGGGTGGGGCAGGGCTGGAGTGGGCGGGTGGGTGGGGACAGGGACAGAGAGGGCGGGCCAGGATGGTTTTTGGGCACTCGGTCTCTAAAAGGTTCGCTATCACTGCGGCCTATACCAGGGGAGGGCAACCTCAACTCTTTTATGACTCATGGACTTCAACTCCCAGAATTCCTCAGTCAGCATAGCTGACTCAGGAATTCTGGAAGTTAAAGTCATGAGTCATAAAAGAGCCGAGCTTGCCTACCCCTGGCCTATCCCATTTCAGACAAGTGGCTGTCCAGTCTCTTCTTAAAAGCCTCCAGTGATGGAGCACCCACATCCATTCTGAAGATAAAGCCGTTCCTGCCTGTGGTACCCCCCACCCACGCGACACTGCAACAGTTGACAGTCCAAGGACAGATTGTCGGTCCCGCTCATTCAGCGCCATTGTTAACATTGAACAGTTACTGAACAAGCAGTCCTAACCTGAGGACTAGCTGTACACCCCAGAGCTTACTAGCACCGATGACGTTACTTAGTGTGAGTAATGAAACGTCTGCAAGAAAACAAGCGAGCTCAAGAGGGCACACCAGAGAATCCACACTTAGGAGTGCCCCATTTACAAAAAAAAGTTTTAGCAAGCAGACCTCTTATCACCAAATACCAGAGATCTTGCCTAGGGGAGAAACCAAGCTCAGCCTGTAGAGAAAAAAAACTTCCATTTGAAATCAAAAGTTATTCCATTCCTGCCCAGGGGATAAATCACCTTCCCCCAGTGCAGTATATATTTTGAGTGGCAGGTCTTCCCTTACCAAACACATCCAAAGCCATACAGGTGAGAAACTGTACAGGTGTTACGAGCGTGCGAAAAGCTTCATTTCTTAGCACAGATTGTTGAAAAGGCGAATGAGTGCCTTCTACAAATGCAGCAGGAAGAGTTCACTAACCCCCTTGTTCTCAGAAATGGAAAACTGAGGTGTGAATGCAGCCACAGGGGCGCTCATGTAGAAAAGGATGGTGCAAATTCAAACAAGCAGAACTAGATTTAGTTGGCGCTCAACTCTTTAAGAACTACATTTTTTTAAAAAAAAGAGTGGCTCCGTATAATACATTCATTCTTTTGGGCCAGAAATTAAGATGAAACTGCCAAGTGGAAAATATGGAAATGGTTTAGGAACAGGGATGTCCAACCTTGACAACTTTTAAGACCTGGGGACTTCAACTCGCAGAATTCTCAGCCACCCATGTTGGCTGGGGAATTCTGGAAGTTTAATAATAATAATAATAATAATAATAATAATAATGATGATGATGATGATGATGATGATGATGATGATGATGGTGGTGGTGGTGGTGGTGGTGGTGGAAGGGACCTTGGTGGTCTTCTAGTCCAACCCCCTGCTCAAGCAGGAAACCCTATACCAGTGATAGCGAACCTTTTAGAGACTGAGTGCCCAAACTGCAACCCAAAGCCCACTTATGCATCGTCGAGTGCTGGGTGGGTGTGGCCCATTGCCTTGGTGTGGCCCATTGCGTGGCCATGGCTGCGGTGATAACGGCAGACTGGGTGGGACTAAAAAGTTCAATCAATTCCAACTTTGCAAGATCTTTTTTTTCCCGTGAGAAGTTGAAATTGACCGATTGAAGCTTTTTTTTTTTTTGCACACAGCGGTGGAGGCCTAAACCGAAAAGGTTTTATAAAACCCAGCTGAAGGCCTAGGAATGGGGCCACGGCGCGCGTGCCCAGAGAGGGCTCTGAGTGCCGCCTCTGGCACCCGCGCCATAGGTTCGCCACCACTGCCCTATACCATTTCAGAGAAATGGCTGTCCAGTTTCTTCTTAAAAACTTCCAGTGTTGGAGCATTCACCGCTTCTGGAGGCAGGTTGTTCCATTGGTTAATTGTTCTAACTGTCAGGAAGTTTGTCCTTAGTTCTAAGTTGCTTCTCTCCTTGATTAGTTTCCATCCGTTGCTTCTTGTCCTGCCTTCAGGTGCTTTGGAAAACAGCTTGACTCCCTCTTCTTTGTGGCAGCCCCTGAGATATTGGAACACTGCTATCATGTCCCTCCTCGTCCTCTTCATTAAACTAGACATACCCAATTCCAGCAACCGCTCTTTATATGTTTTAGCCTCCAGTCCCCTAATCATCTTTGTTGCTCTTCTCTGTACTCTTTCTAGAGTCTCAACATCTTTTTTACATCATGGTGACCAAAACTGGGTGCAGTATTCCAAGTGTGGCCTTACCAAGGCATTGTAAAGTGGCATTAAAGTTGTCAAGGTTGGACAAACGTGATTTAGAAGTATCTAACTAACCCTGTTGAAAGATTTCCAGTTTAAAAATAATCCGAAAGCCTGGCCTTAGATTTTGAAAATATAGTTATTAAACTCCTTGTAATTCCTAAAAAAATGAAATAAAAATAAAATAAAATAAAAATAAAAAGGACTTGTCATTTATTTATTTTTTTAAAGAAAACCTTCAGGTCCTAATTCAGCTGTCTTTCAGGGGCTAAAATTTGCCTGGAGGAAAAATATTTGAAACACGATTTCCAAACTTTATGAAGGCGTGTACAATTATTAAAATACCTGTATAAATTTGCTTGGAGGAAAAATATTTGAAACACGATTTCCAAACTTCATGAAGGCGTGTACGATTATTAAAATAACTGTATAACTTTTGATCCTTTCATCTTTTTCCTTTAAAACAGTCCCTGCCTGGATTAGATGAGATTGATTACATAGAAAGTTTAGATGCATAATCCTTACAGACTGAAAACGTACAGCAGGGGTCTTCAAACGTGGCCCTTTTATGACTTGTGGACTTCAGCTCCCAGAATGCCTGGCTGAGGAGTTCTGGGAGCTGAAGTTCACAAGTCATAAAAGGGCCACGTTTGAAGACCCCTGAGTTACAGAAACTAAGTTTATTTGGTACTATGGCCAGAGCTAAAGCACAGGAGGGCAAGTTTGCTTTTGCATTAAATTCCCAGGTCCCAGAACTGCCATCTTGACTATCCACCCTGCTTCAATCATCACGTTACCTCTGAATTCCCCACTCTTAACTTCCCTTTGGATTTGGTTGCCATGTCTTTGTATTTTTTTCACCTTGCTGTTCCACAAAGAAATCGCTTTCGCTTCCAAGCTTTATTATCTAGTATAAGCAAAGAGTTCCTTTATTCAAATGCTACCAAAGATCCCTTCTTTAATAATAAGCCTGATCGTTCCACCTCTTAGCACCATACAATGGCGTCTCCACACTACAGGGAAGCTGCCTCCCATGACATCCTACTTTTTGTTGTTGTTGTTCCAAGAGCTAAACACCAAAATTCATTTGGATTTGCAGACACACATAGGCAAGGACACAAGCTAACCAAGGCAGCTACGTTACTGTGTTTTCCCCGAAAATAAGACCCGGTCTTTTTTCTTTTTTTTTTGCCTCCAAAAGAGGTACCAGGTCTTATTTTAAAGCAGGGGTGTCAAACTGCTGGCCTGCGGTCCAGATGCGTCATCTGGATGCCGCGCCCACCCCATTGCGGGCAATGGCAAAACTGTCCCGATACATTGCATGACGTCACGTGACATCACAAGTTTGACATGTCTGTTTTAAAGGGTGTCTTTTCCACGGTCTCAACTCGTGGCGGCACCAACAGTCCCGCCCAGCCGACCCGCTTCTTCTGCAGCCGAAGGAGCAGCTTCATTCTGCAGCTGAGAATGCTGCTCCGGCCTGCATTTCGCAGAGGCCTTTCCGGAAAGGCCTCTGCAGCCGAGAAACGAGCTACGGATTGAATGCGTATGTCAGGTCCCCAAATCCTTATTGTCTCCCTTCCACATATATATTCCTGTGCTTTGCTTTGGGGCCTGCTATTTAGCTTGGGGGGAGGGGAGATATTTGCTTTTGCTTTCCTTCTTCTACCTCTATCCACTTGGGAAAGGAATGCGTCTCCCTGGGAGACGGTTACAGAGAAATGAAAGCTGGAGAAGGCCTTGAGACGGGCACCAACCGTACTAGTTACCCTTCGTTGTACCACCTGTGGATTGGCTGGATTTCAAACGGACATTATGACTTCGGTGGGAGGAGGAATATTGCTGGTTTGTTTATATCAGTGATGGTGAACCTTTTAGAGACTGAGTGCCCAAACTGCAACCCAAAACCCACTTATGCATCGTCGAGTGCCGGGTGGGTGTGGCCCATTGGCTGGGCATGGCCAATTGGGTGGGCGTAGCTGCGGTGGTAACAGCAGACTGGGTGGGACTAAAAAGTTCAATCAATCAATTTCAACTTTGCAAGATCTTTTTTTTTCCCACGAGAAATTGAAATTGACTGATTGAACCTTTTTTTTTTTGCACACGGCGGAGGCCTAAAGCGAAAAGGTTTTATAAAACCCAGCTAAAGGTATAGGACTGGAGCGAGGGTGCGTATGCCCACAGAGAGGGCTCTGAGCGCCGCCTCTGGCACCCGTGCCATAGGTTCTCCACCACTGGTTTATATCGTTCAAGCGGGATTTTCCTCAGATCTCACCTTGACTTCCCTACTGTCACTGACCCCAAATAAAAGCTTCCTTTTGAGACAATGCCTGTTTCAAGAGTTCTGCTTTCTTGGGTGGTTAGCTGAGGTGGGTCCTTACAGCATAGCTCGGTTCTCCGCTGCAGAGGCCTTGCCGGAAAGGCCTCTGACTGCGAAATGCAGATCGGGGGACGCCGCAGAAGTGGGCCGGTGAGGAGAGACAGGTGTCGATTCAAGGGAGGCCTGGTAAGTAGGTGCAGGGTGCATAGGGCAGCTCCGCCCTCCCACACCCGCCCTAGCTTGACTTTTAGGCCTACGCCTCACCCCAAAACCAGGGCTTATTTTGGGGGTAGGGCTTATATTAGCCCCACACACACAAAAATCAAGCCAGGGCTTATTTTCGGGGTAGGTCTTACTTTCGGGGAAACACGGTATATACTTGGGATGGAACGTTGCCTGGAGTCACAGGAGGGGGGGGCTTGATTGATGCCAGGCCCCACAACAACCCAGGGTGTTAATTCTGAGGGTTTCTTTATTGCTGTTCACCTACGGACAGAACCTTGCTAGATTTAAGCTACTACAGGTAGTCCTCAATTTACGACCTCAACCGAGCCCAAAATTTATGCTGTTCAGTGAGAAATTTGTGAAGTGAGTTTTGCCCCACGTCACAACTTTCCTCACCATATTTGTTAAGTGAATCGTTGCAGTTCTTAAATTAGTAACCCGGTTGTTGAGTGAATCGGGCTTCCCCATTGACTTGGCTTGTCAGAAGGTCACAAAAGGGGATCCTGTGATTGTGGGACCGAGAAACCATCATAAATGTGAGTCAGCTGTCAATCATCCAAGTGTAAATCACATGACCACAGAGATGCTGCAACGGTCAAGTGTGAAAAACGGTCATAAGTCGCTTTTTTCATAAGTAACTTTGCTCATTAAATGAACTGTTGTAAGTTGAGGACTACCTGTATTTGCATAACTATAGATATACAGGTAGTCCTTGACTTACAGCCATAATTGAGCTAAACATTACCGTTGCTAAGCTAGACAGTTGTTAAATGAATTCTGCCACAGTTGTTAAGTTAATCAGCAACGTATGGAAACTAACCAAGGAGAGAAGCAACTTAGAACTAAGGAGAAACTTCCTGACAGTTAGAACAATTAACCAGTGGAACAACCTGCCTCCAGAAGTGGTGAATGCGCCAACACTGGAAGTTTTTAAGGAGAGACTGGACAGCCATTTCTCCGAAATGGTTTAGGGTTTTCTGCCTGAGCAGGGGATTGGACTAGATGACCTCCAAGGTCCCTTCCATTATTATTATTATTATTATTATTATTATTATTATTATCATTATTATCATCATCATCATTACTTATTATCACTGTGTGTGAACCCGGATGTTGGGAGCGGGGTGATTTCTTTACTCATGCGGGTTCTGCCATGATCCTGGGGGGAGGGGGGAGCTATGGGTGCTACAATGCATCCTCTCCGCTTTCCTCTATCTGCCTGCTCTTTGATCTATTTTCCTTGATGTCGGCCTGGGGTAAGAATGGAATATTAAATGTTAAACTTAAATATTAATGGGAAACTAAAAATTGGGAAAAACTAATTAGAACATTGATTGTCTATAAAGATTGAATGTTAAAATAACCAGGATATGTACAAACTAAAAATTATTGATAAATGGAAGAAAGTTATTTTTATTTAACTGATATAATAAGAATTGTATTAGTTTAAACATGAGACAGTAAACACTAAGGGGAAAAGAGAGGAAATACTTCATGTAGTACTTCATGAGACTTGTACTAAAGATACTTGTATGTTATTGAATTATTAACTAAGCTGCCACGTTGCTTTTTAAATATTTAAATGTAAAATTAGAAAATCAATAAAACCCCATTCTCACAGTGGATTCACACCTGGGGATCGGGCCATTTGAACTGGCCGGTTGGATTATTGGGGCGGGGTTTGCCAGTTACTCTTTTAACCTATTGATTCGTGAGGGAAACTCTCAGACCCTGCCTTTTAATGTCTGCTGTCAACGTCTCCTAATAAAAGTTCCTTTTGGAGTAAAAGGCGAAAGATTTATACGATCTGGAGAGAAACCGGAGTTTTGACTTATTAGAGGGGATTTCATATTATTAATTAGAGGGCTAAAGGGAGAAGTTGAGATAAGGAGAATTCTGGTCATTAGATTTAAAATACTTGGAAATTAGTTGAAAAATTAGTTGAAAAATTAGACCTAAAAAGAAAAAGAAAATTGTTATGAATATGTTTGATTTATTGATTAACCCAGGTAGTATACATAATGGTTTTGATTTATTAAAGGGGATGTTGTATTATTAAGTAGATGATTTAATATGGTGGGAAATAGATAACTTTTAGGAAATAGAGCAAGATTACATTTAAATAGATAAAATGTGTATTTTGGATAGTAGATTTTGTTATGAATTGAGATAAGGGAAATCTTGGTTACCTAAGGCTTGAAAATTATAAATATCAAAGGTTAAATTGGGATATTGATGAGAAATTAAAAATTGGGTAAAAATTAATAACAGGATATGGATTGTTTATGAAGATTGAATGTAATTAAGATACGTATAAAATTTATTGATAAATGTAATAATGATGTTTCTATTGAGTTGATATAATAAGAACTGTAGTAGCTTGAATATGAGACAGTAAATGTTAAGGGAAAAAGAGAAAAAATATTTGATGTTGTAACTTGAGATTTGTGCTAAAGATTTTGTTATCGAACTATTGATTAACCCAGTCACCACGTTGCTTTTTAAATATTTAAATGGAAAATTGGAAAATTAATAAAATATTATTTTTTAAAAAAAGTTCCTTTTGGAGTGAAGCTGTTCCAGGAGTTCTGCTTTCTTGGGAAGAGGGATTGAGGCAGGTCCTTACACACTGCAGTTAAGTTAGTAACACAGTTGTAATGTGAATCTGGCTTCCCCGTTGACTTTGCTTGTCAGAAGATTGCAAAAGGGGATCCCACGACCACGGGGACACGGCAACCATCATAAATATGAGTCAGTTGCCAAGCAGCTGAATTTTGATCACGTGACCCTGGGGATGCTGCAATGGTTGTGAGAATAAAAAAAGGTCATGTCCCCGTTGTAACGTTGAACAATCACTAAACGAATGGTTATAAGTTGAGGACTACCTGTACTGTGAACCGCTAGGGAGGGGCCGTCTTAGCCCTCTTCCTGCCTGCCAGTCATTCCAAGCTCCGCTGCCTCTTTGCCCTCTGGGAAGCAGCCCCTCCCTCATGGGGCTCCAGACTACATTCCACTACAGTAGTGTTGCTAACCACGTTTTGAATGGTGCTCCCTTATCAAGGAATGTTTCTCAATTGTTTCTAAACTTCCTAAGAAGCTACCTAAGCCCCCCTCACTTTCAACCCCTGAAGGAATCTAGATCCCAATTCAATTGTAAAATAAATTCTAACTAGACACTATTCAGTGTAACAGACCAGGAGAGATCCAAACCTCTTGGTCAGGAGTCTTCAAACGTGGCCCTTTTGTGACTTGTGGACTTCAACTCCCAGAATTCCTCAGCCAGCGTGCCTGGCTGAGGAATTCTGGGAGTTGAAGTCCACAAGTCATAAAAGGGCCAAGTTTGAAGAGCCCCGCTCTTGGTGGACCCTTTGAGTAGTACATGAGTGTTAGAAAAAAAAGACACTGAAGTCCTTTGCTGGACTTGGTGATTTCTGGGACTCCTGCAATAAAATTGGGAGCTTAGTAGAGCCCCACTGAATTTCTCTCCAAGTAAGTGTATGCAGGAGAAGTGCAGCTTAGAGACTGTATCTCTCTGTGGCTCCTCCCTTCTCATTCTGCTGGGGAGTTTTCCAATAGCATCTGGAAACGCTGCTGATGGATCCCGGATCAGAGGCATAAGACAGGCTCGTCATGTAGCAAATCCTGTGTTTGATCTCTCCAGGTAGGGCAGAGTGAATGACACCTGCCCACTAAGTGCTTCTTCCCACTGACTCAATGGGCCGAGGGTCTACTGTAGCATAAGGCAGCTTTCCGCGTGGCCACACGTTTGGGTTTTAACATTTTGCCCCCGTTCCAAGCAGGCCTCTGGTGGCTTCTCTGGAGTGAATTCTCTTGTGCCTCCGGAGAGAAGCTTTATGACCAAAATCCTGCCCACAGTCGGAGCACTTGTACGGCTTTTCTCCCGTGTGGACCCGCCGGTGATTGACCAGGTTTGAGTTCGTGCTGAATTTCTGCCCGCAATCCGAGCACTGGTACGGCTTCTCGCCCGTGTGGACCCTCTTGTGGTTGACCAAGTTGGAGCTGGTGCTGAAGCTCTTCCCGCAGTCGGCACACTCGAAGGGTTTCTCTCCCGTGTGGGTCCTCTCGTGGATGAGGAGCTTGGATCGGCTGATGAAGCTCTTCCGGCAGTAGCTACACTGGTGGCTTTCTTCGCCGGCTGGCGCTTTCTTCCCCGTGTGCAGCCGCTCGTGCTTCCGAAGGTAAGAGCTCGAGATGAAGCTTTTCCCGCACTCGGGACACTCGTAGGGCTTCTCCCCGGTGTGGATGCGCCTGTGGATGATGAGATCGGCCTTCTGGTTGAAGCTTTTCCCGCACTCGGGACACTCGTACGGCTTCTCTCCGGTGTGCGTCCGAATGTGGATGACCAACTGCGGCCGGTGAACAAAACTCTGCCCACATTCAGAGCACTTGTAGGGCTTCTCCCCGGTGTGCACCCGCTTGTGGGTGATGAGGTTGGAGCTTGAGGTGAAGCTTTTGCCACACATGGGGCACTCGTAGGGCTTCTCCCCTGTGTGGGTCCTCTCGTGCACGATGAGCGAGGCCTTGTCGCTGAAGCTCCTGCCGCACTCGGGACACCGGTATGGCTTCTCCCCCGTGTGCACCCGGGTGTGTTTCATCAGGTTGCAGTTGGTGCTGAAGCATTTCCCACATTCTGAGCACTTGTACGGCTTCTCGCCCGTGTGGGTCCTCTCGTGGATGATCATATGCGCGCTGTTATTAGAGATCTTCCCACAGTAGGTGCACGTGTAGAGTTTCTGCACTTTCCGGTTCGGAGGAAACTCAAAACCATGGTTCAGAACCGTCCCCCAACTGGGGGAACCCGTAATCTTTCTCCTTCCCTTCTGGCCTCCCCGCGGGAAGGTGTTTTCTCGTAAACTTCCCTCGTGGAAAAAAGCTGGGATTCCTGATGGGTTTTCCTGGTGGATTTCTTGGCGAGGCTCACTTCCTGCCATCTCTTCCAGTCCACAGACCTGATATAACTTCCCGTTGAGTCTTGCCAAGGACAATCCACTGATGCCTACTTGCGGGCGTCTTTCAAAGGGAAAGGTCTCCTCCTTGTTTTCGTAACCTTGGTCATTGCCTAGAGGTACAAATAGGAGAATCGTGACTAGTAAGAGAGTAGGGAAAATGACCTTGATGGAGAAATGCAACAGAGATTACCTAAAAGCAAAGGGAGCTAAAACATTTTTGAAGTCTAGAACGTCCAGATGACATTCAGAAGCAGCTCAGACAAGCACCTTCCTAATTCAGAGGATTATAAGAGGGGAGACAAGGCGCAGGACAAACAGACTTGCAAGATTCTGTTATTATAGCTCACGGGTTGGCAACCAACAGCTCTGGAGCTGCATGCAGCTCTTTGAGCCTTCTCCTGCAGCTCCCAGCCTTCTCCGCCATTTGCAGAGAGAGAGAGAGAGAGAGAGACAGACAGACAGACAGACAGACAGACAGACAGACAGACAGACAGACAGAGAGGCACTTGCACTTCCCTTCTCTCTCTCTCTCTCTCTCTCTCTCTCTCTCTCTCTCTGTGTGTGTGTGTGTGTGTGTGTAAAAAAGGGAATGGCCTCACGCTGTCCTCCAACAAGCTGACAAGCTTATTGTACAGGGCTCCTCCCTTTGCTGAGTCTCAGCAGGAAGCAGAAGAAAGCAGGAAGCAGCAACTCTGTCTCTCACTCACACACACACACACTCACACTGAGTGGGGGAAGAGGACTGGCAGACCAAGGGCAGGAGAGAGTCAGCCCAATAAAAATGTGTGTCAGCTTGTTGGAGGACAGCGTGAAGCCAGCTTGCCAGGTGAGCAGAAGATCGGAGAGAGGGAGAGAGAGAGAGGGAGGGGAGAGAGAGCGAGGAAAACAAAGAGAGGGAGGGAGAGAGAACTCATGCACAGCAGCCTCTATTTCTTTTTAATTAAACTCTTCAGTCAACCTCTCCCCCTCCCGTGCATGTGCATGTGCAACTTTTGCGGCTCCCAGTGTTTTCTTTTCTCTGGGAAACGGGTTCAAGTGGCTCTTTGAGTGTTTAAGATTGCCGACCCCTGTTATAGCTGTTCTCAATAATTTTAATCTTAGCCTTGCTGTGGCATTGATTTGGTGATCTGGTCTATCTAGTGGGGCTGACTGTCACGGTTCCGATAGATGAGACCAATTAAAGCAGAACTCCGAGGCTTGAGTTTTCCTCTAAGAACATGTTTATTGGCTACAACGCATTGGCATGGTTAAAAGTGAAACCAAGACTAAAGTTCCCTCCAAAAAAGTAACAGTACTGTATTACAAAGTTAAACTTCCCACCCCAGAAACTATGGCAATCAACTTCGTTTCCCAACAGAATAATTTGGCGGGCTTTCTAACATTGGCTCAGCCCCCAGTCTAACGAAAAGAAATGACCTTGGTTCCCACGGGTCAGAGAATTGTTTAGACTAGCTTAAAACTCCCCATTCCTCCCCGCCCCCAATCTTGTGGCAACCGAAAACAAGCAAGATGGCTTCAGCCAGGTTCGTTGCAGAGTTGACACTGATATAATTTGATGTGGTGGAATGTGGTCTGGAGTCCCAGGAGGGAGGGGCTGCTACCCAGAGGACAATGAGGCAGCGGACCTTGGGATGTCTGTTAGGCAGGAAGAGGGCTAAGACGGCCACTCCCTAGCAGTTCACAGATTATATATCTATAGTTATGCTGATAGTTGCTGGAGTCTGGCAAGATTCTGTCTGTTGGTGAACGACAATAGAGAAACTACTCAGAAGTAGCTCCAAGGGTCATTCTTGGTTCTTGGGGCCTGACATCGGGCTGCTTATTGTAGAGTTACAGAATAAATACAGCTTCATAACTTAGCCAGAAACACTGCATCCCCAAGGACCAAATACATTCAACTCTCTAAGGGAGATACTATCTGAGGGACCGTTTCTTCCCAGTTACATCAGCCCACTCCATTAGATCATGGAAAGAAAGCACGCTGCAGATGCCATCGGCTAGGCCAGGGGTCTGCAACCTTGACAACTTTTAAGACTTGTGGACTTCAGCTCCCAGAATTCCTCAGCCAGCATGGCTGGCTGAGGAATTCTGGGAGCTGAAGTCCACAAGTCTTAAAAGTTGTCAAGGTTGCACACCCTAGGCTAGGCCCTACGTTGGATAGGTCCCAGGAGGTGTGCCTTCTCTGCTGCAGCCCCTGCCTTAGGGAACATCCTTTCCCCTGAAATTAGATCGGTCTCATCCTTTATGGCCATTCGCAAGGCCCTCAAGATCTGGTTTTGCTGCAGGGCTGGGGCTCCCAGGGGATCAGAAATCTGTCCCCCCCGTGGCTCCAAAAACAGGTCGCCAAAGGGTGATTACATGACCCCGAGGCACCGCAACCATCATAAACCCATGCCAGTTGCCGAGCCTCTAAATTTTGATCACGTGATTGTGGAGATTCTGCAACGGTCATTAAGTGTTAAAAAAAAGGGCCGTGGCCCTTTTTTCAGTGCCACTGTAACTTTGAACGGTCACTAAACGAATGGTTTTAAGGTGAGGACTATCTGTAATTTCTTTATAACGTTCTTCGGGGCTGGAAAGAGTAAAAATGGGGGTGAGGGGGTGGGAGGACAAGACCTTACCTAAATAACTGGCTTCTTCATCACTCTCTTCCTCGGCCTCAGCAGAGTGATGGCTGTTCACTGCTTCTGATCGGACCTCCTCTGATTTAGCAGAATTAATAGCAGGGACTTCTTCTCCCGGACAGGAATCCTGCAAACAGTAACCAAGTTTTAATGCCAGCTTAAATCTTCACAGACTTCTGAGCTACAGTTTGTTTTGATCGTGGCTGGTAGACTTCACCTCTAGCTAAGCCATGATTTACAACCACAGAGTCTAGGTCAGTGGTGGCGAACCTATGGCATGGGTGGCAGAGGCGGCACTCAGAGCCCTCTCTGTGGGCACGCGTGCCGTCGCCCCAGTCCTAGGCCTTCAGCTGGGTTTTATAAAACCTTTTCGCTTTAGGTCTCTGCCGCCGTGTACAAAAAAAAGGTTCAATCAATCAGTCAATTTCAACTTCTCGCAGGAAAAAAAAAGATCTTCCAAAGTTGGAATTGATTGAACTTTTTAGTCCCACCCAATCTGCCGTTACCACCACAGCCACGCCCACCCAATGGGCCATGCCCACCCAATGGGCCACACCCAGCCAATGGGCCACACCCACCCGGCACCCGACGATGCATAAGTGGGTTTTGGGTTGCAGTTTGGGCACTCGGTCTCTAAAAGGTTCGCCATCACTGGTCTAGGTTCCCTAAACACCTTGAATTAGCCCAACTGTTGTGATTCCTCGCCAGTCAGTGGACCCGGCAGCTGAGTCTGAGGAATCAGAGGAGGAGGAGGGGCCTGGAGTGACATCAGAGTCAGAGGAAGGCTCTGAGGAGCTCCAAGACTTACAGTCTGATGAGGAGCCTGGCCCCTCTACTCGCACTCAGGCTGAGACACAGCTGTGCTGGGAGCCTGAGTTGGACAGTGATGAATCACAGCTGGGAGAAATCCAGGATGCACGAAAACGCCGGCAAGCAAAGAGAGTAGGACAGAGGAATGCAATGGGGTGGCTCCAAAGGCAAAGGAGAAGGCATTAGGAAGCCACGCCTTGGCTGAATAATAAAAGGGAATGTGTGGGAAGGTTCATGTTGAGGATCGAGTTTCTGTGAACTGTGTTTGTTTGTTTTGGACTGATTCAGGTCTGTGAATAATAAAAGGGGATGGTTTTTTCCCTTGGTTCCAGCCTGTTTGTTTGGAAGAGGGATTTCCCCTTGTGAGCTTAACAAGGACTCACCTAGGCTAGGACAGAACATTAACTTCCTGAGATCTGACTGTTAAAAGTTTTAAGAATGAAATGGCAGAGATACCAGGCGGTCCTCAGCTTGACGACCACAGGGGAGCACAACATTTCTGTTGCTAAGTGAGACACTTGTTAAGTGACTTTTGCCCCCTTTTACATCCTTTCTTGCCCCAGTGGTTAAGTTAGTAACGCGGTGGTTCAACAAATCCGGCCTCCCCGTTGACTTTGCTTGTCAGAAGGTCGCAAAAGGGGATCGTCACGTGACCCCGGGACATAAATAGGAGTCAGCTGCCAATCATCTGAATTTTGATCCACGTGACCATGGAGATGGTGCGATGATTGTTAAGTGTGAAAGTGGTCCTAAGTCATTGTAACTTCAAATAGTTGCATATGTGAATGGTTGGACACTACAACCGTCATAAATGTGAGACAATTGTCAAGAGTCTGAGTTTGGATCACGTGACCGTGGGGATACTGCAACAGTCATAATTGTGAAAAACCGTCAAAGGTCACATTTTTTTGTTGTAACTTTGAATGGTCACTAAATACCACTTTACAATGCCTTGGTAAGGCCACGCTTGGAATACTGCATCCAGTTTTGGTCACCACGATGTAAAAAAGATGCTGAGACTCTGGAAAGAGTGCAGAGAAGAACAACAAAGATGATTAGGGGACTAGAGGCTAAAACATATAAGGAACGGTTGCTGGAATTGGGTACCGTATGTCTAGTTTAATGAAGAGAAGGACGAGTGGGGACATGATAGCAGTGTTCCAGTATCTCAGGGGCTGCCACAAAGAAGAGGGAGTCAAGCTATTCTCCAAAGCGCCTGAAGGCAGGACAAGAAGCAAGGGATGGAAAATAATCAAGGAGAGAAGCAACCTAGAACTAAGGAGAAACTTCCTGACAGTTAGAACAATTAACCAGTGGAACAACCTGCCTCCAGAAGCACTGGAGTTTTTAAGAAGAGATTGGACAGCCATTTGTCTGAAATGGTATAGGGCAGTGATGGTGAACCTTTTAGAGACCGAGTGCCGGTTGGGCGTGGTCCATTGGGTGGGCATGACCCATTGGGTGGGTGTGGCTACGGTGGTAACGGCAGACTGGGTGGGACTAATAAGTTCAATCAATCAGTTCCAACTTTGCGAGATCTTTTTTTCCGTGAGAAGTTGAAATTGATTGATTGAACCTTTTTTTTTTTTTGCACATGGCAGCGGAGGCCTAAAGCGAAAAGGTTTTATAAAACCCAGCTGAAGGCCTAGGACTGGGGCGATGGCGCGCATGCTCACAGAGAGGACTCTGCATGCCATCTGTGCCACGTGTGCCATAGGTTCGCCACCACGGGTATAGGGTTTCCTGCCTGAGCAGGATGTTGGGCTAGATGACCTCCAAGGTCCCTTCCAACATCATCATCATCATCATCATCATCATCATTATCATTATCATTATTATTATTATATGAACTGTTGTAAGTCGAGGACTACCTATATTGCTGGCATGAACATTCCTAAAATAGAAATAAATTGTTTCAGTCTGCACTCTTACACACAGCCCAGCCCCTCTGCATGTGCTGAGATTTATACCATTGCTTTATCCAAGATATTTTGGTCTATTTTGGACAATAAACTCTGAACTTCTAAACTCCAAAACCCGGCATTGTCAAATCTGACTCATGTTTGGGTAGGAAAGCATGAATTCCATTATAACCAGGAAATTATAAAGAGCTACATCAAAAAACAAACAAATAACCCACCATACCAGAGGAAAGGATTTATTAAGCCCACATAGTTGGGAAAGAGCAAAGAAGCAAAAATTATATAGGTTTCAGTCAGGGATTCTTAAGGCTTTTGCTGGGTAAATAGAGCCTCTTGGTAAATCTTGTTAATCTTGTGATTAATCTATGCTCATCTGGGTGCTGGTTGCTGATGGGGAGGTGCTGTGGTCTTTTCGTTCCTTTTTTGGCTTGTTGTCTCTTTTGCGTAGTATATAGATATTGTTTATGGCCGAGCTGAATGGCGAGATTTTGGAGTAAGATGAGTCAATCAACTCACCTCACATTTGAACTAAGAGGGATTCTCTGATGCTCTCTGAGCTTGCTTGTTTTCTTGCAGATGTTTCATTACACAAACTAGGTAACCTCATCAGTGCTGGTTAGAAGTGGGGTTTACTCTCATGATAGCACTGTTCCAATATCTCAGGGGTTGCCACAAAGAAGAGGGAGTCAAGCTATTTTCCAAGCCGCCTGAAGGCAGGACAAGAAGCAACGGATGGAAACTAATCAAGGAGAGAAGCAACCTAGAACTAAGGAGAAACTTCCTGACAGTGAGAACAATTAACCAGTGGAACAACCTGCCTCCAGAAGCGGTGAATGTGCCAACACTGGAAGTTTTTAAGAAGAGACTGGACAGCCAGTTGTCCGAAATGGTATAGGATTTCCTGCCTGAGCAGGGGGTTGGACTAGATGACCTCCAAGGTCCCTTCCAATTTTATCATCATCATCATCATCATCATCATCATCATCATCATCATCATCATCATCATCATCATCATCATCATCACTACTACTACTACTACTACTACTACTACTACTACTACTACTACTACTATTATTATTATTATTATTATTATTATTATTATTATTATTATTATTATTATTATTATTATTATTATTATTATGTTCTGGTGCCTTGTCCTGTCAGTGATGGTGTTACCTAGTTTGGGGTAATGAAACGTCTGCAAGAAAACGAACAAGCTCAGAGAGCACCAAGGACCCCCAATTTCAACCAGGAGCTACAAATGTTCTCCTTTATTGGTAACATTTGAACCGAGCCCCAGATAATTCAAGTTAATTTCCATTTTTAGGCAGAAAAAGCAAGGACTAATGGTAAGTAAACAGATCTAGCAACACAACACCGCCGATCGCAGAGTTTACATTGCTGTCAGCTTGAACCCCAGCTTACCTTCCCTTGCAGGCCATCAGCCTCCTGCATCCTCAGAAAGTAATCCTCTGCCAGGGCCACCGTCTGGGCACAGCTCCCGGGCTTGCCCTCCTTGATCCAGTCCTGCATAGCTGGAGGCAAAATGGCCAGGAATTGTTCCAGGACTAGCAGGTCCAGAATCTGCTTCTTGGTGCATCTCTCGGGCTTCAACCACTGCCAGCAGAGTTCCTGCAGCTGGAAAAAGCTCTCCTTGGGCCCTTCGGCCTCCAGGTAGCAGAAGTGCCTGAATTGCTGGCGCTCCGTTTCGAAGCCAAAAGCTTCTTCTGCCTCTAAAATTTCTTCCTTCACTCTCACGGAGGAGATAAGGTCTTGGCAATCTCCAGTGGGGTCTGGCAGAAGCCGGGATAGGCTCTTTCTCCCAGGCTTCTGATTCAGATCAGCGGTTTCCTTCAAGGAGGATCGGGAACCGTCCCCGGAGTGGGCAGGACTAGGTAACTGAGCGCGTTTCTTTCCAGAACGAGAGGGTTGCATTGCCTTCAGGAAATCCTGCCACTGAGCGTCCCAAGGCTGCTGGAGATTTTCTTCTGGCTCCTGCTTAATAAAACGGGAGTCTAGCCCAACCGAGAACCTTTGGATGGCCCCAAGCTGAACGGGATGAGAATTTTTCCGTCCTCTTTGAACTTTTCGTACCGGTCCCGGCTTCTCCATTTCTATCCCTGCCTGCTGGGAAAAGAAACGCAAGCTTCGTCAGTTCAAAATAAAACACGACAGGCGCACCTACAGGCAAGTCCTTGACTTACGACCACAATCGAGCCCGACGTTTCCGTCGCTAAGCAGGACAGTTGTTAGTTTTGTCCCATTTTACGACCATCCTGGCCACGATCGATAAGTGAATCAACTGCAGTTGTTACGTCAGCAACACGGTTGTTAAGTGAAGCTAGCTTTGCTTGTCAGAAGGTCGCAAAAGGTCATCACATGACCCTGGGACGCTGCAACCGTCATAACTATGAGCCAATTGCCAGGCATCTGAATAATAATAATAATAATAATAATAATAATAATAATAATAATAATAATAATAATAGTAAAGTTGGAAGGGACCTTGAAGGTCATCTAGTCCAACCCCCTGCTCAGGCAGGAAACCCTATACCATTTTGGACAAATGGCTGTCCAGAATTATGATCATGTGACTGTAACGGTTGTGTTAAAAACAGTCAAGAGATCACTTTTTTTTTTTACCATTGTTGTAACTTAAAACGGTCACTAAATGAATGGTTTAAGTCCAGGACTACCTGTATACACAATATTGCCCGCCCTCCCTTTCTCTCCATCACCCGAAAGTGTGTGGTGCTGAATTGGTGTAGGGAGATTCAGGTCCTAGTTCCCCCACCCACCACAGAAGCTCTCTGGGGCACTGAGCCAGTCTCTCCCTCTCAATCCAACCTACCTCACAGGGTTGTTGTGGGTGGGGGGAATAGAAAGGAGGGTACAAAGAATATTAATGAAAGACGGGGTGTAAATCAGAAGCAACCTAGAATTAAGGAGAAACCTCCCAACAGCGAGAACAATTAGCCAGTGGAACAGCTTTGCCTTCAGAGGTTGTGGGTGCTTCAACACTGGAGGATTTTAAGAAGAGACTGTCTGAAATGGGTTTAGGACAGTGTTTCTCAACCTTGACCATTTTAAGGCATGTGGACTTCAACTCCCAGAATTCCACAGCCAGCATTGCTGGCTGTGGAATTCTGGGAGTTGAAGTCCACATGCCTTAAAATGGTCAAGGTTGAGAAACACTGGTTTAGGATCTCCTGCTTGAGCAGGGGGCTGGACTAGACGACCTCCAAGGTCCCTTCCAGCTCTATTCTGACTGGGGGGAAAAAATGGAATCCGGTCCACAAAGGAGGGCTTAAAACTCACAGAAAACATTCCCTTATGGAGAGGATATTAGTGGCTCGTGAAAGAGCTTTCAAACACACCCTCCTTAATCGGGGCTCCTTCTGTTCCACGCGTTCCCGCCCAGTTCGTGCCCAAGCAAAAGCCCACTAACAAGTTTCGGGTGGGGGGGATCCTCGACCTTTGCAACAGGGCGGAGCAGCTTTAGAGAAAATTAAAGCCAAAGCATTCCTCCTTCCCCCTCCGAGCCCAAAACGGGGGGGGGGCGCTGCGTGGACTTGGCGGCCGAGAAAGCCCACCGATCACGCCACGCGCGTTTTTTTTTCTCTCTCTCTCTCTCTCTGCCCGCGAGTTGCGCTCGGAGCGCGCCTTCCTTGCTCGGCGCACCAAAGCCCGGCGATCGTCCGCCTTCCCCTCTTCCCACGGCCGGTGCCGGACCCCCGGCTCGGTGGGACAGGAAAGTGCAGCGATCCCGGAGCTCCCCCCACCCGCCGTTCGCTCCACGTTTCCTGTCTCTCTAAGCGCCGGAGCTCGCTGGCCGGCCCGTTTAACCATTGCAGCGCCGGGCGGGAAGATGCGCGGCAGCTCTCGGGAGCCTTTGAGCGTCCTTTTCCTTTCGCGCGAAGGCGGGGGGGGGGCGGAGGAAGCGAAAGGCTGTGTGTGTGTGTGTCTGTGTGTTTGTGTGTGCGTCTGTGTGTTTGTATAAAGCAGGGGTCCTCAACCTTGGCAACTTTAAGACTTGTGGACTTCAATTCCCAGAATTCCTCAGCCAGCTTTGCTGGCTGAGGAATTCTGGGAGTTGAAGTCCACAAGTCTTAAAGTTGCCAAGGTTGAGGACCCCTGGACTATAAAGGCAACAGTGTGCCCCCCACCTCCTCCCCACAGACCCATCTTTGGGTATTTTTTTTAAATAAAATTTTTATTGATTTTTGTAATTAAACAACAAATAATATGATGCATTTACGTACATAAACAGAAAAAAAAATAATCCAAGTCAATACATTTTCAGCTAGCAGGACTGGCCTAGGGGAAATTTTTAGCTGGGTTTTAAAATATTTTTAATTAATATAGGCCAATATTAATATCTTCTTTTAATTATGTTTTTAACTATAGTTACTTTGGTATTTTTGTATCTGTTTTATCAGGCTGTTAGCCGCCCTGAGTCCGCAAGGAGAAGGGTGGGATATAAATACAATAAAACTCAAACTCAAACTTTCAGAGACGTTCGGCAGTCCCCGCCTTGCCTCCGACCTCATCGACTTTCCTATCCTTCCTCCCTCTGACCCACAGCCTCTCCACCTTCCTCCTTACCACCTACCTACATCCCCTCTCCTTCCTAACCACCTCCTCGAGTGCAATTTGGGACACCAGCTGAGCGTCTCCCCATCTTTGGGTATTTTGAACTCACTCCCAGCTCTTCGAAGCGCTTGGAGCCTCACTTTTAAATCAGTGTTTTTCCAACCTGGCAATTTCTAAGACCTCCGGACTCTTCAACTCAAGTTGAGGCTGACGTCCACACACATCTTAATGTTGGCAAGGTTGAGAAATGCAGGCAGTCCTCGGCTTACGACCACAGTTGAGCCCAAGAATTTATGTGGCTAAGGGCGAAATTTGTTAAGCGAGTTTTGCCCCATTTTACGACTTTTATTTTTTGCCACGTTTGTTAAGTAAATCGCTGTGGTTATTAAATTAGTAACCCGGTTGTTAAAATCTGTTTCCCAGATTAATTTTAAACCTTTTGCCTGATCTTCAGTTCAGTTAATATTCTGTATATTTTCCCAATTCTTCCTTAACCTATATATTCATTTTCCTCACTTTCTTTTATAATCATTTCAAATTTTGTTAACTGTCTATCTTTTACCTCAAATTTTTCTTCCACTTGTATCCATTTCTCTAATTGTATTAAATTCAACCAATTTAATTTAGTATCTGATAACACATTAATTGTATTATATTCTTTATCTTGTTCTTCCAGTCTTCCCATTTATATATCTGATATTTTTTTTAATTTACTAATCCAATCTTTCAATTCAATCTTAGGAAATTTCTCCATTTCTACCACTGTTGTTAAAGGAGAAATTCCTGGCATTAACCAGTATGTCCATTTATTCCATAATTCTATCGAGTTTTTTAAAAAGGGATTTTTAATTCTCTTAACAATTTTTTAAATGGTTCATATCATAAAGCTTTGCTTATTTTTGCTCTCTTGCCTCCATTGCAATACACCTCCAGCAATCTTTGTATTTCCTTTAATTCTTGATCCAAAAACTTAATTGGGATCATCCAAAACAAATAATTTTTGATAAAACATAGCTGCTTTCTAACACCTACATGAAACCACTAAGGGAGGCCACCCATCCTATGATACCCCATTATGTATAGGTAGTCCTGGACATATATCGTTTTATTTAAAGACCATTTGAAGTTACAAAAGTGCTAAAATAGTGACTTATGACCATTTTTCACACTTACAACCATTACAGCATCCCCCTTGTCACGTGATCAAAATTATGACGTTTGGCAATTGACTCATATTTGTGAGTTTCAGTGTCCTGGGGTCATGTGATCTCCTTGGAGATCCTCCTGGACTCACGGCTCCTGCTTGAGATCATAGTTGGGGCTTTGCAGAGATTTATCTGGTGCGCCAACTGCGTCCTTTCCTAGACCAGGGAGGCCTTGCACAGGGCTCAATCATGCCTTGGTCACCTCCAGTTTGGATCACTGCCCTGGACCCCCCGGAAATTCTAACTGGTCCAGAATGCCCCAACACACAAAGTAATGAGGGCCCCTAGGTTGCCCATATCACATCTTTGTGGTGCGAGCTGCCACAGGCTTTGTTTCTTTACAGGTGTAATGGAGGATGCTGCTCATCACATTTAAAGCTATTTCTTTATTATAGCAGTTGCACTTGGAATTAATACACCACCCCACTGTGCTTTATAGCACTCTCGGGTTACAGTGTCAGCATATTCTCCCCAACAATCTGGCTTCTCATTTTACCGATCTCAGAAGGATGGAGGGCTGAGTTAACTTCGAGCCCCCTCAGGATCGAATTCCAGGCTGTGGGCAGAGTCAGCCAGCAATACTGCATTCTCACCACTGAGCCAACAGGACACCTGTCAGTAATGTTCCACTTTATTATTTCTGCATCTATCTGTTCTACCAGGTCAGATAGGGTGGGCATGCACCTAGCCCCTTCCCTTAACTATGGCCATCTGATAGGAGCTAGGAAGTGAGCCTTTTCCGCGGCAGATCCTGCCCTATGAGACACTCTTTCCCCTGAAGTATGGCAGGCCATTATCCTCCTAGTCTTCGTTAAAGCAAGGAAGATCTAATCCTGTTGTTAACTTCTCCAATTTAGCTCTTTGCAAGGAGAAAGATGACCACTTTTGAACAAGAATGCCACAAGGAAGGCCATAATAGGGCCAAGCGGCCTGGTTAATTTGGCATATATATTTTCTTAACAAATATATTTATGTGTAGAAATAGCTCAAGGCAGCAAACACACTTGATACAGATGCAAGCTCGCTTTCACTGTCCCAGCACAGCAGTCCCCCTTGACTCTGTGGAAGGGAAGGACCACACTGGGCCAGAGAAAGGAAGCTCAGATCTTCTCCCTCATGTTTGATACTAAAACACATCTGACTAAAAAGAATATGGCAAGAAATTAAAAGTTTAGTTTCTCAGCTGGGCTTCCAATTAGAGAAGAGAAATGAAATTCAACATTCCTCTACACACATCAAATTTTGCCTGTGTGATTTCTTGTGTCTGAAAAAGGCAGTATAATTTGTGAAACATTTTCCACAATCTGGGCATTTGAATGGTTTCTCTCCTGTGTGTAACCTTACATGATTCATAAGGCTGGTCCTACTACTGAGATCTTTCCCACAATCCGGACACTCATACGGCTTCTCTCCTGTGTGAGTCCTCTGGTGTATCACCAGCTCAGCATTCCATCTGAAATTTTTCCCACAATCTATACACTCATGCGGTTTCTCTCCCGTGTGATTCCTCTGGTGTATTACCAGGTAGGAATTCTGACTGAAACATTTCCCACAATCACGACATTTATATGATTTCTCTTCTATGTGAGTAGACTGATGTTTCACCATGTTATATTTCTGAGAGAAGCCCTTTCCACAATCTGGGCATTCATATGGTTTCTCTCCTGTGTGAGTTTTCTGGTGTCTAAACAGGTAGGAATTACAAGTGAAACCTCTTCCACACTCTGGGCACTCATACGGTTTCTCTCCTTTGTGAGTCATCTGATGATTAACCAGGTGGGAACTCTGACGGAAACCTTTCCCACAATCTGGACACTCAAATGGTTTCTCTCCTGTGTGAGTCCTCTGATGTCTAATCAGGTTGGCATTCCGAATGAAACTTTTCCCACAATCTGGACACTTATATGGTTTCTCTCCTGTGTGAGTCCTCTGATGATTAACCAGGTGGGAATTTCGAATGAAATTTTTCCCACAATCAGGACATTCATATAGTTTTTCTCCTCTGTGTATCCTCTGGTGTCCCACCAGGTAGGAATTCTGACTGAAACTTTTCCCACAATCCAGACACTTGAATGGTTTTTCTCCTGTGTGAGTTCTCTCATGTAAGACCAGATTGGAATTCTCACTGAATCTTTTTCCACAATGCAGACACTCATATGGTTTCTCTCCTGTGTGAGTTTTCTGGTGTCTAACCAGGTAGGAATTAAGCCTGAAACTTTTCCCACAATACAGACATTCATATGGTTTCTCTCCTGTGTGAGTCCCCTGGTGTCTAACCAGGCAGGAATTCCGAATGAAACTTTTCCCACAATCTGGACACTTATATGGTTTCTCTCCTGCGTGAGTCCTCTGATGTCTAACCAGGCTGGAATTTCGAAAGAATTTTTTCCCACAATCTGAACATTCATATGGGTTTTCTCCTGTGTGTATCCTCTGGTGTCCCACCAGGTAGGAATTTTGACTGAAACTTTCCCCACAATCCAGACACTTGAACGGTTTTTCTCCTGTATGAGTTCTCTCATGTATCACCAGGTTGGAATTCTCACTGAATCTTTTTCCACAACGCAGACACTCATATGGTTTCTCTCCTGTGTGAGTTTTCTGGTGTCTCACCAGTTTTGAATTCCCAGTGAAACTTTTCCCACAATCCAGACACTTATATGATTTCTCTGTTTGAGTCCTCTGGTGTATCACCAGGTTGGAATTATGACTGAAACTTTTCCCACAATACAGACATTCATATGATTTCTCTCCTGTGTGAGTCCTCTGGTGCTTTATCAGGCTGGAATTCTGACTGAGACTTTTCCCACAAAAAGGACATTCAAAGAGTTTCTCCCCATTGTGAGTCCTCATGTGTATGACGAGATGGGAACTCTGACTGAAACTTTTCCCACAATCCAAACATTGATATGGTTTATCTCCCGTGTGAGTTCTCCTGTGTATGTCAAGATGGCAATTCTGACTGAAACTTTTTCCACAATCCAAACATTGATATGGTTTATCTCCCGTGTGAGTCCACTGGTGCTTTACCAGGTTGGAATTCTGACTGAAACTTTTCCCACAAACAGGACATTCAAAGCGTTTCTCCCTAGTGTGAGTCCTCTTGTGTCTCACCAGATTGGTGTGCTTGCTAAATCTTTTTCCACACTGGGAGCACTGGTGGAGCTGCTCCTCCTGCATTGGTCCTTCCATGAATAATTGGAGTGCTGTTCTGAGTAAAGCTTTTGCCACTGTCCAAACATTTGCATGGGTTTTCAAGGGGTGGATGGACTCATGCAAAAAAAAGGTGTGATCTGCAATCCGTGTTTTTCCCAAAATAGGCAGTTGGTGGGATTTTTCCAACACTGATATTCTTGGATTCATGAGGAAGCCAAAAATATTTCTGATCCCTTGTCTGCCGGTGCTTTGATCCAAGACACTTTCCTTCCTTAAACGCTTTCATTAATGCCTTGTACTTTTTCATGCAATATTTTCTTGAGTTCCACATAATCTATTTTTTCTACCTGAAATCTCTGTTCCTGTTATTCTCTCCTTTGTCTCCCTCCATCTGTTAAGGAAATAGAAAGTTTTTAACACTTTCTGGAGGAAATGGAAAAGATTTTGATTGATGGTTTGTTTTGTATTTTAATGCAGCTTCTCATTCTCTGTTGTCCAGAGTGCTCTTCTTGGCATCCTCTCTGACTATAAGATTCATATTAATGGATTAGTTTCATTATTGTTTAAAAAATGGCTGCTGAACCTGTGAAAACAGCAAAAAAAATCCATCTATTACTATGAAAAAGCAAACATATCAAAATGCTAATTTAACCTCTAAGATTCATTATGATTCATCAGGCACAGAGGAGACTAGCAAAATCAAACTTCAAGTATCCACTCATATTTCAAATCAATGGAATTCTCTTCTTGGCTTGGGTAAATTATTATCATTGCAAATAGTTGTTACAATGAAAATACTTAGGTCTATACATATACATATATATGCATACATAAATACACACCTATAAATTTATATATGTGAAAAATCTATACGTATTTCGGACTTTCAAAATGTTTCAGAAGTGGATTCACTTAATTTGTTTGATCTAATTTTAGAAAGCTGGGGACACTAACAGATGAAACGGTGCCCAAAGCCTATGCGAGATTTAAAGCACCCCTTTTACCCCCGAAAGTCCTCACTTGCCAGGAAAACATGTCAACAATATCACAAGGAATGAAGACCGAGGGAGGAAGGCTGTTAAAAAATATGAAATAATTTTTTTTTAACTGTCCCATTTTTTCCATCTCCCAGCAGAAAATCACAGGCAGCAGTTTTAAATCATGCAGCGTAAGGATAAGAACATTTGGGGAGAGAAAGAATATGCAGCAGCAGCAGCCGACACGTTTCAGCCTCGTCCCTTCGCTGCTTCCACACCGCGGAGGAAAAGAAACAGCCCGACTTCTCCTCCGACCTGCCCTCCACTCACCTCCCAGGAGCCGCTTCCACCATCGAGACAGAGGAAGAGCATGCACCGACGCCATTCTCCTCCCATAAGTGAACCGGAAAAGGACGTTCTTCTGCCCTTTCCCCAAAGTCCTCTCTAGCAATCCAATCCTCTATCGTTTCAATTTGTTCCAGCTCAGCCTCTCTCCCTCCCGTATGACGTTGGCACCAGCGATGCGGCTGCTGTGTACAGAACTGTATTCTCTGCTTTCTAGGTACGAGTGTTGCTTCTCTGTAGAGCGCCATCTAGCGACATAAGGTTGAAAATCACGCTGGTCCTATCTCTTCCCTAAAGCGTTTGCAAGGCGTTTTCATGGATTCCCTGGTTCTTTAGGGGCCATCAAGTCGTGTTCGACTCCCACCGAGCACATCGATAGCTTTTGTCCAGGACAATCTACCCTAAGCCTTTTCTTTCAGGTCTCCCAAGAGAGCAGTCATCGTCCCTCTTCCTCCAACTAAATCAAAGGAAAGTGTCCTGGGGGGGGGGGAATTATATATAACAGCCAAGGAGAAAGTGCATCTCCTTTGAGGGCTGGTGAAGATTGTTCCAGCCAGTTTTTCATCTTGCGGGTTGGGGGTGCAGGATAACTCCCTGAAACCTGCCTCTGCAACTTAGACAGAGGTGTCACATTATGCAGCTGCTTGGGTGGGACCAGAAGGTAATCTGATGCAGATGTCCAAATGGGAACCCTTGGATAATCTTCCTCCATATCCTGGCCCAGAAGAGGAGGAAGATGACATTGTACCTTTAGGGTCCAAAGTTAGGCCATCTGCACCAGAAGACCTGCCAAAAGAAAACCAATAAATTAGTCAAAAATAACCAGGAATTAGAGGAGGAGATGAAAAAGAACATGGCAGAAGGCTTTTGCCCTATGGTCACAAGACAGCAGAAAATGGGACAAGTCTTTATAGCACCTTTTAGACAGGTGCCTATAGGAGAAGGCAATCTGGGTTATGTGGAGGCCCCTCTAACGACCTTTGAAATCAGACAGTTCAAGAAGGAACTGCCTAAATTAGTAGAAAACCCAATAGAAGTAGGAAAACAGATTGAAATGTTTTTAGGACCTATGGAATATTCATGGAGAGAAATGCAATCTATATTTAATATGTTATTTACACCAGAAGAGAATGGGATGATTAGAGCAGCTAAGGAACAATGTAAGAAAAAGTTTCCACAAAAGAATGAACAGAATGAAATCCCTGATGCAGATCCAAAGTGGGAAGGTAACATGAATGCAGAGAGGAAAGCTATGGCTGATTATAGGGGATATTTAATAGAAGGTATTAAAAATGCAGCGCCGCAGAGTCTTAACATTCAGAAGGCACTGTCATTAGAACAAGGAAAGGAGGAAACACCAACTGAATGGTTAGAAAGATTAAAAAGCCAACTTCAAAAGTATGGATATTTGCATCCTGGTAATCCAGGACATCACATGATTTTGAAATATCAATTTGTAGGGAAAGCATGGGAAGATATTAGGGTAAAATTGCACAAATTACACACATGGGAAACTAAAACAATAGATGATTTATTAAAAGAGGCTCAGAAAGTTTATGCAAAGAGAAGAGAGAGATAAACGTAAGATAAAAATGATGGCTCAATTGGTGCAAGCAGGCCAGCAAAGAGGACGGGGATGGGGGAATAATCAGGAAACCAATAAGGGGTCTTGGGAGAGGTCTAGGCCGAGGGCGAGGACAGCCATTTGGTACCAGGGGATACAAACCCCTAAAAGAAAATTCCTCTGGACCCAGATTAGGGAAAAATCAATGTGCCTTCTGTAAGGAGGAAGGGCACTGGAAAAATGAGTGTCCTAAACGAAAGGAACAGGAGGAGTTAAGTCAATTGATGAACTTTGAAGATTAGGGGAGTCAGGGAACAAATCTGTTTTTGGGTCCAGCTTTCCAGGAACCCCTGATAACTTTGAAAGTTGGACCAGAGAATGAAGACATCGTGTTTTTGGTTGATTCTAGAGCCACCAGATCCACGCTGAACTTCATACCAAAAGGGTTGAAAATTGGACAAGGAAAAAGTAGGGCACAAGGCATAGGTGGGCATATAGTGGAAGCTAGAATTTTTGACCCCACTATAGTTAAGTCCCAAGAAAAAGAGCCTGGGGTATGGTGTGATTTTGTATGGGTTGAAGGGAGCTGCAATTTAAGGGATTTAATTGGTAAATTGGGGATTGTTAATATGGGAAATGAAAGGGAAATAATGGTAAACATTATGGCCTTAAGTGAGGAAGCTCAAAGTGAACCCCTCAGTTTAGGCAAAGGAGGAGAATAGGGAAAGGGTTCAAATTAAACCCTTAAAAGTAACTCTTAAACAACCAGGAGAAGCTGTACATCAGAAACAATATAACATAACTATGGAGGGAAGAAAGGGGTTGAAACCAATGGTCGAAGGACTATTAAAGGATGGTTATTAGAATCCTGCATGTCTCCTTATAACACCCCTATCCTGGCAGTAAAGAAACCTGATGGAAATTTTCGGATGGTGCAGGATTTGAGAAAAATTAATGACATAGTGGTGCCTAGATTTCCTGTGGCTCCCAATCCTTATACCATCCTGGGTAGAATACCTTCCCAGGATAAATGGTATACTGTATTGGATTTAAAGGATGCCTTCTGGTCTTGTCCTTTGGACCCAGGAAGCCTTTGCCTTTGAATGGGAAGATCCAGACACAGGGAGAAAACAACAATTGAGGTGGACAGTGTTATTCCAGGGGTATCCTGAATCACCCAATTTATTTGGACAAGTTCTGGAACAAATTCTGGAGGAATATCAGAAACCTCCACAAGCGACACTTATTCAATATGTCGATGATTTGCTATTGACAGGAGAAAAGAGGAATAAAGTAGAGGAAGCTACAGTAGAGTTACTAAACGTTTTGGCAGAAAAAGGTTTGAGAGTGTCTAGAAATCAAGCCCAATTGGTAGAAAAGGAGGTAAAATATCTAGGACATATTATAGTTGAAGGTAAAAGGAAAATAGATAGCAAAAGGATTGAGGCTATAATCAAGTTGCAATTACCAACAACAAAAAGAGCCTTAAGGGGATTTTTGGGGATGACAGGCTATTGTAGGTTATGGATATCAGAATATGCTAGCAAGACTAAAACGTTATATGAAAAACTTTTGCAAAATCAACCTGAGAGATTAGAATGGACTCCAGCAGAAAGAAAAGATTTTGAGAATTTGAAAGGGGCTTTAGTGGAAGCCCCGGTATTGTCTCTACCCTCACTGAAGAAGCCATTTCATCTGTGAGTGGGGATACATGAGGGACATGCCATTGGAATATTGACTCAGAAATGGGCGGGACAACAAAAGCCAATAGCCTACTTGTCTAAGTATTTAGATTATGTCATCCAAGGATGGCCAAGGTGTATTCAAGCCTGTGCAGCTGTGGCTTTGTTAGTAGAAGAAGCCAGGAAATTGACTTTTTTGGGGGGGCATTGATAGTGACAACTAGCCACCAGGTTAGGGCGTTACTATCAAGCAGAGCTTCAAAATGGAGGACAGACTCAAGGTTGTTGAAATTTGAGACAATTCTTATGGATCAACCTGATCTAATATTAATTGCTGGGGGAGACATCAACTCATCTGATTTTTTTATAGGAGCAAAATGGGCTAAGCAAGAAGTAGAACATGACTGTGCATCAATAGTGGACCTGCAGAATAAAGCTAGGGAAGATGTAGAGGAGGAACCCATAAAAGAAGGGAAAGAGATAGATAGATAGATAGATAGATAGATAGATAGATAGATAGATAGATAGATAGATAGATAGATAGATAGATAGATAGATAGATAGATAGATAGATAGATGGGTCATCAAGGGTGATTGAAGGAAAAAGGTATAGTGGATATGCTGTTATTGAAGGAATAAAAGTAAAAGAAAGTGAGATTTTGCCTTCAAATTGGTCAGCACAAGTGTGTGAGTTATGGGCATTACGGAGGGCATTGGAACTCTATAAAGGACAGACTCTAAATATTGCTTTGGCCTGGTACATACCTTTGGGAGAATATGGAAAGAGAGGGGATTGATAACTAGCAGGGGAAAGGCGCTTATCCATGAAAAACTAGTAGATGTTATGGAAAAGGTAACACATAGGCAAAAATAGCTGGGTCTGAGAAAGGAAGAAGAGAAGCCATAAATATATATATAGCTGTAAAAGGAAATGGCTAGCCAGGAAAGACATGTTGAATTGGAAAACCGGAAAATAAGCTGAATAAGATAAGAGGAAAGGCACACTGAATTGAAAAACAGGAAAAAAACCTATTGTTTTAAAATGGGGCCATAAATATCTACAGAGTTTAAAATAACCATTTAAGTGTCTAATATTTCTTATTATTATTGTATATGTGAATATGATTTAATATGTTATCAGGAAATGTGTATAAGCGGATGGAAAGAGTGTAACCTCATAGTACCTCAACCAATGGGGAAAGAGGAGGGATGTAGCGGCCGGTGATAGGGATGAATAAAAAAAGGAAATATTTTGGGTTAAAACTTTGAAGAGAACCAAGCTTTGAAAGCTTCTCTTCCGCTTATTGCAATAAACAAAAGGCCTTCACTGTGTCTTGGCTGGTTATTGGTCAGGCGAGCTTGCCTCTGGTCACGAAGGAAAGTAGCCAGGAACACATAACAGCTAACAAGCACCATATTTCCTACTGGTGCCCCATCCCTGCTAAGCAATGGAAATTTGGGCTCGAATTGCTGTCACAACCCGAGAACTACCTATATTTCTTTTCCAAACTCAGGAGAGGGCTGGAAGAGTCATTTCCCCCCTTCTGGACAGTTGGCATCCTGGCCAGCTTCATACCTTCAACAGCAGTTTGCTGTGCATAAGAAAATCATGAAAGGTTTTCCTGGCAGAGGAGTTCAAGGCATTGCTGCAGATTGAGATATTTTCTAAGCGCAGCTGAAGAGGGGAATAAGAGGTTGGCAGCCTGGAACTTCAACTCGCCCTCTGCTTGCAGCTCTGACTTTGCCACCCACAGAAAGGGCTGTGCAGGAGAAAGACACTGGGCCCTTCTCAGTCTGGGTTCAGGCCGGGACACATCACCAAAAGGGCATTGGCTGCAACTCTCATGGACTTTTGGAGGCCTCGGGATAGACGGGGTACAACCATTATGTCCTTCCTAGACTTCTCATCAGGTTTCAGTACTGTATCATCGACCATGATATCCTTCTGAGCAGACTTTGGGGACTTCTGTCTCCATGGCTGGTGTAGGATTCGTTGTCTAGTTCAAATAAACAATCACAAGCCAAAAGTTCCAAGAGAAAACGATGGTAATTTATTTGCACTCCTTTGCAAGGGGGCTGCTCCTTCTGCATGCAAACACACAGTGGACACAACCCAAATATTCAATATTTGTTCTTTATATTCCCCCATTGCCATTACAAATTTACCTCTCACCTCTTCTTCATTGGCTTAGTAATCATGCTGTAATCGTGTCGTCACAACCTATCCAGAGCTTCTAAAGTGAATATATTATCTCTGCCCCCGATTACTTCTCCCATTCCCCAAAACACTCAAAGAGCCACTTGGACCCATTTCCCACCAAAACCAAAACACTGGGAGCCGCAAAACCCTTTTGATATCTAAAATGAAGGTAATACTGCATATATCCTTTTTTACCTTTATTATAGGTATATATATATATATATATATATATACATACACACATATCATAAAGGTAAAAAAGGATATATGCATTGTTATCTTCATTTAAGATGGCAAAAGGGTCTCTCTCTCCTCTCCCTCTCTCTTTCTCCCCCCCCTCTCCAATCTTCTGCTCACCTGGCTTCAAGCTGTTCTCCAACAAGCTCAGGGGTAGGCACCCTTGGCTCTTTTATGACTCACAGACTTCAACTCCCAGAATTCCTAAGTCAGCATAGCTGGGCTAGCTAGCTCTCTCCTGCCCTTCCTGCTTCCTGCAGAGACGCACCAAAGGGAGGAGCCCCGTCCAATAAGCTTTTCAGCTCATCGGAAAACACCGTTGAGTCCTCTTTTTTCACACACACACACACACACACACACAAACACACACACGGAGACAGACACAAACACACACACACACACACAGAGAGAGAGAGAGAGAGAGAGAAGGGAAGCACAAGTGCCTCTCTCTGTCTCTGCAAATGGCAGAGGCGGCTGGGAGCCGCACGGGACGGCTCAAAGAGTCACATGCGGCTCCAGAGCCACAGGTTGCCAATCTGTGCCCTAATTCTATCGCCCTTGGCCCTTATTTACGAATTACCTTTTATGGCTGTTAGTTCCTAGAGGTTTTCTCTAAAGTTGCTATCATATCAGTAAATTCTGGTTTAGGACCGGTTTTCAGCGTAGAAGAGACCTTCCTAGATACAATTCTCAAGTTCAAGCTAGGCTCATGAGATTAAAATATATACAATTTATTTGCTTCAGAGGCTAGCATGTCTTCTCATAGTTCTGTGAAAACAATAAGCTCTTTTTTCCACACTGGTTCAGCTCAGTGTGGAGTCGGGCCTCTCGCAATTCAGGAGGCCCCGGGAGAAAAACCTTACACTGCTGCTTTCTAACATCTACATGAAACCACTAAGGGAGACCATCCATCTTATGATACCCCATTATGCACAGGAAGTCCTGGACTTATAACATTTTATTTAGCGACCATTTGAAGTTAAAACAGTGCTAAAAAAAGTGACATGACCATTTTTCACACTTACAACTATTGCAGCATCCCCCTTGTCACGTGATCAAAATTATGACGCTTGGCAATTGACTCAGATTTGTGAGTTTCATTGTCCTGGGGTCATGTGATCTTCTTTGTCGACTGAGGTGATGCACAACTTGGGGAACCTCCTGGACTCATGGCTCCTGCTTGAGAAGATCATAGGTGGGGGAGGGGCTTTGCAGAGATTTATCTGGTGCGCCAACTGTGTCCTTTCCTGGACCAGGGAGGCCTTGCACAGAGCTCAATCATGCCTTGGTCACCTCCAGTTTGGATCACTGCCCTGGACCCCCCCGGAAATTATAACTGGTCCAGAATGCCCCAACACAGAAAGTAACGAGGGCCTCTAGGTTGCCCATATCACATCTTTGTGGTGTGAGCTGCCGCAGGCTTTGTTTCTTTACAGGTGCAATTGAAGATGCTGCTCATCACATTTAAAGCTATTTCTTTATTGTAGCAGTTGCACTTGGAATTAATACACCACCCCACTGTGCTTCATAGCACTCTCGGCTTACAGTGTCAGCATATTCTCCCCAACAATCTGGCTTCTCATTTTACCGATCTCAGAAGGATGGAGGGCTGAGTTAACTTCGAGCTCCCTCAGGATCGAATTCCAGGCTGTGGGCAGAGTCAGCCAGCAATATTGCATTCCCACCACTGAGCCAACAGGGCACCTGTCAGTAATGTTCCACTTTTATTATTTCTGCATCTATCTGTTCTACCAGGTCAGATAGTGTGGGCATGCACCTAGCCCCTTCCCTTAACTATGGCCATCTGATAGGAGCTAGGAAGTGAGCCTTTTCTGCGGCAGACCCTGCCCTAAGAGACACTTTTCCCCCTGAAGTATGGCAGGCCATTATCCTCCTAGTCTTCAGTAAAGCAAGGAAGATCTAATCCTGTGGTTAACGTCTCCAATTTAGCTCTTTGCAAGGAGAAAGATGACCACTTTTGAACAAGAATGGCACAAGAAGGGCCATAATAGGGCCAAGCAGCCTGGTTAATTTGGCATATACATTTTCTTAACAAATAATATATGCATTTATGTGTAGAAATAGCTCAAGACAAACACACTTAATACAGACCCTGCCCTATGAGACACTCTTCCCCCTGAAGTATGGCAGGCCATTATCTGTATTAAGGTTTTATTACTGCAAGCCACCCACTCACCATAAATTGGGTTGGCATATACATTTCCTTAACCAATAATATATTTATTTGTAGAAATAGATAAGGCGGCAAACACACTTGATACAGATGCAAGCTCGCTTTCACTGTCCCAGCACAGCAGTTCCCCTTGACTCTGTGGAAGGGAAGGACCACACTGGGCCAGAGAAAGGAAGCTCAGATCTTTTCCCTCATGTTTGATACTAAAACACATCTGACTAAAAAGAATATGGCAAGAAATTAAAAGTTTAGTTTCTCAGCTGGGCTTCCAATTAGAGAAGAGAAATGAAATTCAACATTCTTCTACACACATCAAATTTTGCCTGTGTGATTTCTTGTGCCTGAAAAAGGCAGTATAATTTGTGAAACATTTTCCACAATCTGGGCATTTGAATGGTTTCTCTCCTGTGTGTAAACTTACATGATTTATAAGGCTAGACCTACTACTGAGATCTTTCCCACAATCCGGACACTCATACGGCTTCTCTCCTGTGTGAGTCCTCTGGTGTATCACCAGCTCAGCATTCCATCTGAAATTTTTCCCACAATCTATACACTCATGCGGTTTTTCTCCCGTATGATTCCTCTGGTGTATTACCAGATAGGAATTCTGACTGAAACATTTCCCACAATCACGACATTTATATGATTTCTCTTCTATGTGAGTAGACTGATGTTTCACCATGTTATATTTCTGAGAGAAACCCTTTCCACAATCTGGGCATTCATATGGTTTCTCTCCTATGTGAGTCCTCTGATGTCTAAACAGGTAGGAATTACAAGTGAAACCTCTTCCACACTCTGGGCACTCATACGGTTTCTCTCCTTTGTGAGTCCTCTGATGATTAACCAGGTGGGAACTCTGACGGAAACTTTTCCCACAATCTGGACACTCAAATGGTTTCTCTCCTGTGTGAGTCCTCTGATGTGTAACCAGGTTGGCATTCCGAATGAAACTTTTCCCACAATCTGGACACTTATATGGTTTCTCTCCTGTGTGAGTCCTCTGATGATTAACCAGGTGAGAATTTCGAATGAAAATTTTCCCACAATCAGGACATTCATATGGGTTTTCTCCTGTGTGTATCCTCTGGTGTCCCACCAGGTAGGAATTCTGACTGAAACGTTTCCCACAATCCAGACACTTGAATGGTTTTTCTCCTGTGTGAGTTCTCTCATGTAAGACCAGATTGGAATTCTCACCAAATCTTTTTCCACAATGCAGACACTCATATGGTTTCTCTCCTGTGTGAGTTTTCTGGTGTCTAACCAGGCAGGAATTAAGCCTGAAACTTTTCCCACAATACAGACATTCATATGGTTTCTCTCCCGTGTGAGTCCCCTGGTGCTTTACCAGGCAGGAATTCCGAATGAAACTTTTCCCACAATCTGGACACTTATATGGTTTCTCTCCTGTGTGAGTCCTCTGATGTCTAACCAGGCTGGAATTTCTAAAGAATTTTTTCCCACAATCAGGACATTCATATGGGTTTTCTCCTGTGTGTATCCTCTGGTGTCCCACCAGGTAGGAATTTTGACTGAAACTTTTCCCACAATCCAAACACTGATATGGTTTATCTCCCGTGTGAGTTCTCCTGTGTATGTCGAGATGGCAATTCTGACTGAAACATTTCCCACAATCCAAACATTGATATGGTTTATCACCCGTGTGAGTCCACTGGTGCTTTACCAGGTTGGAATTCTGACTGAAACTTTTCCCACAAACGGGACATTCAAAGCGTTTCTCCCTAGTGTGAGTTCTCTTGTGTCTCACCAGATTGGTGTGCTTGCTAAATCTTTTGCCACACTGGGAGCACTGGTAGAGCTGCTCCTCCTGCATCGGTCCTTCCATGAATAATGGGAGTGCTGTTCTGAGTAAAGCTTTTGCCACAGTCCAAACATTTGCATGGGTTTTCAAGGAGTGGATGGACTCATGCAAAAATCAGGTGTGATCTGCAATCCGTGTTTTTCCCAAAATAGGCAGTCGGTGGGATTTTTCCAACACTGATATTCTTGGATTCATGAGGTGGTCAAAAATATTTCTGATCCCTTGTCTGATGGTGTTTTGATCCAAGACGCTTTCCTTTCTCAAACACTTTCATTAATGCCTTGGTACTTTTTCATGCAATATTTTCTTGAGTTCCACATAATCTATTTTTTCTACCTGATAACTTTCTACCTGATAACTCCTTTGTCTCCCCCATCTGCTAATGAAAGAGAAAAGTTTTAACACTTTCTGGAGGAAATGGAAAAGATTTTGATTGATGGTTTGTTTTGCATTTTAACGCTGCTTCTCATTCTCTGTTGTCCGGAGTGCTCTTCTTGGCATCCTCTCTGTCTATAAGATTCACATTAATGGATTAGTTTCATTAGTGTTTAATAAATGGCTGCTGAACCTGTGAAAACAGCAAAAAAATCCATCTATCACTATGAAAAAGCAAACATATCAAAATGCTAATTTAACCTCTAAGATTCATTATGATTCATCAGGCACAAAGGAGACTAGCAAAATCAAACTTCAAGTATCCACTCATATTTCAAATCATGGAATTCTCTTCTTGGCTTGGGTAAATTATTATCATTGCAAATAGTTGTTACAAAAATACCT
>NW_015388403.1:52592-65528 GCF_001527695.2 Protobothrops mucrosquamatus
AAAAAAATCCATCTATCACTATGAAAAAGCAAACATATCAAAATGCTAATTTAACCTCTAAGATTCATTATGATTCATCAGGCACAAAGGAGACTAGCAAAATCAAACTTCAAGTATCCACTCATATTTCAAATCATGGAATTCTCTTCTTGGCTTGGGTAAATTATTATCATTGCAAATAGTTGTTACAAAAATACCTGAAAATACTTAGGTCTATACATGGGGAACTCATCAAATTTGCAGACGACACCAAGCTTGCAGGAATCGCCAACACTCCAGAAGACAGGCTTAAGATACAGAAGGATCTGGACAGACTTGAACACTGGGCACTATCTAACAAAATGAAATTCAATGGTGAAAAAAAGCAAGGTTCTACATTTAGGCAAGAAAAACCAAATGTACAGGTATAGTATATCAGGGCTTTTCAACCTTTTCACCCATTGTACCACTTTTAGGATATGGCAACATCTGAGTACCACCAGTTGCCTAGCAAGGTGTCAAAAACTTGATGACCCAAAAAAAAAAAAAAAGGAAAAAAGTGATAAAGTACAGGTAGTCCTCGACTTACAACAGTTCACTTAGTGACTGTTTGAAGTTACAATGGCACTGAAAAAAGTGCCCCCCAAGCCACAGCCGAGCAAGACACCTGCCTGCCTGCCCGGCCGCGTTCTTCCTTCTGTCCGAGGTTTTCATTGTTGTGAGCATTTCTGTTGAGGATTGGCAGCAGGGGTGGGGTGGGGGGGTTGTTTTTTATTCCCCCCATCTTCTGGGTGGTTGCAGAAGGTTTTGGTCACTTCACATGACCCTGGGACACTGTGACCATCATAAATATGAATCAGTTGCCAAGCATCTGAATGTAAATCACAAGACCCTGGAGATGCTACAACATTCCAGCTGATCGGCTCTTCTTCTGGGCTCAGCAGAAGCGCCAGGATCAGTGCTGCTTTCCAAGTGACTGGTGCTTCTTCAGGGCTTAGCAGAAGCACCAGGATCAGCGCCGAGCTGCAGCTGGAGCCTGGCGCTGATCCTGGTGCTTCCGCTGAGCCCGGACACCCCTGCAGCTCCAGCCATCTCTTGCTCAGGCTTGTACAGTGCTGCCACTGGTTCAGCTCATTCCCCTCCCCCGCTACCACTTTTCTAGGATGGTCGCGTACCACCTCCTAGGTGCCAATGTACCACAGGTACCACTGGTTGAAAAGCCCTGTAGTATAGGGCCGTGGTGGCAAACCTATGGCACGTGTGCCACAGGAGGCACACAGAGCTGTCTCTGGTGGCACGTGAGCCATTGCTAGGCCGAGCTGTTCCCTCCTCCTCTCCGCGCATGTGCAGCTCTCCGCGCATGCGCAGTCTGGGAATAGGCGAGAGGCTATAAAAGGAGCAACTTTTGGCGTAAGCAGCATTTGCTGCAGACAGCAAGCGAGTGAGCACAAGTCGGAGCGGAGAGCGAGCGAGCAAGTGAGCACGAGCCGACAGCTTGGTGGCCACGCCCACTCAGTGGCCGTGCCCACCTGGCACCCGGCGATGCATAAGTGGGTTTTGGCTTGCAGTTTGGGCACTCGGTCTCTAAAAGGTTTGCCACCACTGGTATAGGGGGTACCTTGCTCAATAGTAGTAACTGTGAGAGGGACCTCGGAGTCCTAGTGGACAATCACTTAAATATGAGCCAGCAGTGTGCTGCAGCTGCCAAAAAAGCCAACACAGTGCTGGGCTGCATTAACAGAGGGATAAAATCAAGATCAGGTGAAGTTACAATGCCTTAGTAAGGCCACACTTGGAATACTGCATCCAGTTTTGGTCACCACAATGTAAAAAAGATGCTGAGACTCTAGAAAGAGTACAGAGAAGAGCAACAAAGATGATTAGGGGACTAGAGGCTAAAGCATATAAGGAACGGCTGTTGGAATTGGGTATGTCTAGTTTAATGAAGAGAAGGACGAGGGGGGACATGAAAACAGTGTTCCAACATTTCAGGGGCTGTCACAAAGAAGAGGGAGTCAAGCTATTCTCCAAAGCACCTGAAGGCAGGACAAGAAGCAACGGATGGAAACTAATCAAGGAGAGAAGCAACCTAGAACTAAGGAGAAACTTCCTGACAGTTAGAACAATTATCCAGTGGAACAACCTGCCTCCAGAAGCGGTGGATGCTCCAACACTGGAAGTTTTTAAGAAGAGACTGGACAGCCATTTGTCCGAAATGGTATAGGGTTTCCTGCCTGAGCAGGAGGTTGGACTAGATGACCTCCAAGGTCCCTTCCAACTTTATTATTATTATTATTATTATTATTATTATTATTATTATTATTATTATTATTATTATTATTATTATAATATATGTGAAAAATCTATGTGTATTTCGGACTTTCAAAATGTTTCAGAAGTGGATTCACTTAATTTGTTTGATCTAATTTTAGAAAGCTGGGGACACTAACAGATGAAAAAGTGCCCAAAGCCTATGCGAGATTTAAAGCACCCGTTTTACCCCCGAAAGTCCTCACTTGCCAGGAAAACATGTCAATAATATCACAAGGAATGAAGACCGAGAGAGGAAGGCTGTTAAAAAATATGAAATAAAGATTTCTTAAATGTCCCGTTTTTTCCATTTCCCAGCAGAAAATCACAGGCAGCAGTTTTAAATCATGCAGCGTAAGGATAAGAACATTTGGGGAGGGAAAGAATATGCAGCAGCAGCAGCAGCAGCCGACATATTTCAGCCTCGTCCCTTCGCTGCTTCCACACCGCGGAGGAAAAGAAACAGCCCGACTTGCTCCCGGCTTCTCCTCCGACCTGCCCTCCACTCACCTCCCAGGAGCCGCTTCCACCCTCGAGACAGCGGAAGAGGATCCACCGACGCCATATTCCTCCCATAAGTGAGCCGGCATAGGAAATTCCTCTGCCCTTTCCCCAAAATCCTCTCTAGCAATCTAATCCTCTATCGTTTCAATTTGTTCCAGCTCCGCCTCTCTCCCTCCCGTATGACGTCGGCACTAGCGATGCGGCTGCTGTGTACAGAACTGTATTCTCTGCTTTCTAGGTACGAGTGTTGCTTGTCTGTAGAGCGCCATCTAGCGACGTAAGGTTGAAATGCACGCTCGTCCTATCTCTTCCCTAAAGCGTTTGCAAGGCGTTTTCATGGATTCCCTGGTTCTTTAGGGGCCATCAAGTCGTGTTCGAATCCCACCGAGCACATCGATAGTTTTTGTCCAGGACAATCTACCCTAAGCCTTTTCTTTCAGGTCTCCCAAGAGTGCAATCATTGTCCCTCTTCCTGCAACTAAATCAAAGGAAAGTGTCCTTGGGGGGGAATTATATATAACAGCCAAGGAGAAAGTGCACCTCCCTTGAGGGCTGGTGAAGATTGTTCCAGCCAGTTTTTCATCTTGCGGGTTGGGGGTGCAGGATAACTCCCTGAAACCTGCCTCTGCAACTTAGACAGAGGCGTCACATTATGCAGCTGCTTGGGTGGGACCAGAAGGTAATCTGTTGTTTTAACCTGTTGTTTTAAAATGGGGGCATAAATATCTACAGAGTTTAAAATAACCATTTAAGTGTCTAATATTTCTTATTATTATTGTATATGTGAATATGATTTAATATGTTACCAGGAAATGTGTATAGGTGGATGGAAAGAGTGTAACCTCATAGTACCTCAGCCAATGGGGAAAGAGGAGGGATGTAGCGGTCGGGGACAGAACTGCATAAAAGGAAGGGAATATTTTGGGTTAAAACTTTGAAGAGAACCAAGCTTTGAAAGCCTCTCTTCCGCTTATTGCAATAAACAAAGCAAAAGGCCTTCACTGTCTTGGCTGGTTATTGGTCAGGCGAGCTTGCCTCTCGTCATGAAGGAAAGTAGCCAGGAGCACATAACACAGTGGTTCTCAACCTGTGGGTCGGGACCCCATTTGGGGTCGATCGACCATTTCACGGGGGTCGCCAAGCAAGGCTGTCCGCCATTTTTTTTGTCCATTTTTTTCCCCCTTTTCCGGCGGGTGCCTTACCTCCCTTGGGCTGGGCCAGCTGGTGGTCGGCCTGCTCCGTCTCTGCCGCTTGCCAGCTACGCCTCGGCCGGCGCAGGGGGCGGAACCACGCATGCACGGCACTCCCGGGCAGGGAAAGTCCTCGACTTACGACCGGTTGGGTAGTCCTCAACTTACGACCGGTTTAGTCCTCGACTTACGACCAGTTGGGGTCGCGGCATTAAAAAGGTTGAGAACCACTGACATAACAGCTAACAAGTACCATATTTCCTACTGGTGCCCCATCCTGGCTAAGCAATGGAAATTTGGGCTCGAATTGCTGTCACAACCTGAGAACTACCCATATTTCTTTTCCAAGCTCAGGAGACGGCTGGAAGAGTCATTTCCCCCCTTCTGCACAGTTGGCATCCTGGCCAGCTTCATACCTTCAACAGCAGTTTGCCGTGCATAAGAAAATAACGAAAGAGTTTCCTGGCAGAGGATTTCAAGGCATTGCTGCAGATTGAGATCTTTTCTCAGTGCAGCTGAAGAGGGGAATGAAAGGCTGGCAGCCTGGAACTTCAATTCGCCCTCTGCCTGCAGCTCTGACTTTGCCACCCGCAGAAAGGGCTGTGCAGGAGAAAGACACCTGGGCCCTTCTCGGTCTGGGTTCACGTCGGGACACATCACCAAACTGGCATTGGTTGCAACTCTCATGGACTTTTGGAGGCCTCAGGATAGACGGGGTACAACCATTATGTCCCTCCTAGACCTCTCATCAGCTTTCAGTACCGTATCATCGACCATGATATCCTTCTGAGCAGACTTTGGGGACTTCTGTCTCCATGGCTGGTGTAGGATTTGTTGTCTAGTTGAAATAAACAATCACAAGCCAAAAGTTCCAAGAGAAAACGATGGTAATTTATTTGTACTCCTTTGCAAGGGGGGGTGCTCCTTCTGCATGCAAGCACACAGTGGACACAACCCAAATATTCAATATTTATTCTTTATACTCCCCCATTGCCATTACAAATTTACCTCCCATCTCTTCTTCATTGGCTTAGTAATCATGCTGTAATCGTGTCGCCACAACCTATCCAGAGCTTATCTCCGCCAATTACTTCTCCCATTCCCCTAATTCAGAGGTAGGCAACCCAAAACACTCAAAGAGCCACTTGGACCCGTTTCCCACCAAAAACAAAACACTGGGAGCCGCAAAACCCTTTTGATATCTAAAATGAGGGAAACACTGCATATATCCTTTTTTACCTTTATTATAGGTATATATATATACACACACACATATCATAAAGGTAAAAAAGGATATATGCATTATTATCTTCATTTTAGATGTCAAAAGGGTCTCTCTCTCCTCTCCCTCTCTCTCTCTCCCCCTCTCCAATCTTCTGCTCACCTGGCAAGTTGGCTTCAAGCTGTTCTCTAAGAAGCTCAGGGGTAGGCAACCTCGGCTCTTTTATGACTCATGGACTTCAACTCCCAGAATTCCTAAGTCAGCATAGCTGGGCTAGCTAGCTCTCTCCTGCCCTTCCTGCTTCCTGCAGAGACGCACCAAAGGGAGGAGCCCCGTCCAATAAGCTTTTCAGCTCATCCGAGAAGACCGTTGAGTCCAGTTTGGATCACTGCCCTGGACCACCCGGAAACCTCTAACTGGTCCAGAAAGCCCCAACGCACAAATTAATGAGGGCCTCTAGGTTCCCCATATCATATCCTTGTGGTGCGAGCTGCCGCAGGCTTTGTTTCTTTACAGGTCCAATTGAAGATGCTGCTCATCACATTTAAAGCTATTTCTTTATTGTAGCAATTGCACTTGGAATGAATACCCCACTCCACTGTGCTTTATAGCACTCTCGGCTTACAGTGTCAGCATATTCTCCCCAACAATCTGGCTTCTCATTTTACCAATCTCAGAAGGATGGTGGGCTGAGTTAACTTCAAGCCCCCTCAGGGTCGAATTCCAGGCTGTGGGCAGTCAGCCAGAAATACTGCATTCTGACCACTGAGCCAACAGGGCACCTGTCATTAATGTTCCACTTTTATTATTTCTGTATCTATCTGTTCTACCAGGTCAGATAGGGTGGGCATGCACCTAGCCCCTTCCGTTAACTATTGCCATCTTGACAGGAGCTAGGAAGTGAGCCTTTTCCGCTGCAGATCCTGCCCTATGAGACACTCTTTCCCCTGAAGTATAGCAGGCCATTATCCTCCTAGTCTTCAGTAAAGCAAGGAAGATCTAATCCTGTGGTTAACTACTCCAATTTAACTCTTTGCAAGGAGAAAGATGACCACTTTTGAACAAGAATGGCACAAGGAGGGCCATAATAGGGCCAAGTGGCCTGGTTAATTTATAATTTGAACAAAAGCAAGAATCACCGTTTTGGGATTCCATGACCATCCAAATGCCATCAACCTTGCTAGAGGTGCCCTGTATTTGAGGGCAAAGGTGGAGGCTTTGAACATTTGCCATTTTGCAACATATGCTATTTATCAGTTTCTGTATTAAGGTTTTATTACTGCAAGTTGCCCACTCACCATGAGTTGGGTTGGCATATACATTTTGTTAACAAATAATATATTTATGTGTAGAAATAGCTCAAGGCGGCAAACACACTTGATACAGATGCAAGCTCGCTTTCACTGTCCCAGCACAGCAGTTCCCCTTGACTCTGTGGAAGGGAAGGACCACACTGGGCCAGAGAAAGGAAGCTCAGATCTTCTCCCTCCTGTTTGATACTAAAACACATCTGACTAAAAAGAATATGGCAAGAAATTAAAAGTTTAGTTTCTCAGCTGGGCTTCCAATTAGAGAAGAGAAATGAAATTCAAGATTCCTCTACACACATCAAATTTTGTTTGTGTGATTTCTTGTGTGTGAAAAGGGTAGAATAATATGTGAAACATTTTCCACAATCTGGGCATTTGAATGGTTTCTCTCCTGTGTGTAACCTTACATGATTTATAAGGCTAGACCTACTACTGAGATCTTTCCCACAATCCGGACACTCATATGGCTTCTCTCCTGTGTGAGTCCTCTGGTGTATCACCAGCTGTGAATTCCTTCTGAAATTTTTCCCACAATCTACACACTTATATATTTTCTCTTCCGTGTGAATCCTCTTGTGTTTCACCAGGTAGGAATTCTGACCGAAACATTTCCCACAATCATGACATTTATATGATTTCTCTTCTATGTGAGTAGACTGATGTTTCACCATGTCACGTTTCCAAGAGAAATCCTTTCCACAATCTGGGCACTCATATGGTTTGTCTCCTGTATGAGTCCTCTGATGTTTAAACAGGTAGGAATAACAAGTGAAACCTTTTCCACACTCTGGGCACTCATACGGTTTCTCTCCCGTGTGAATCCTCTGGTGTCCCACCAGGTAGGAATTCTGACTGAAACTTTTACCACAATCCAGACACTTGAATGGTTTTTCTCCTGTGTGAATTCTGTTGTGTATCACCAGACTGAAATTCTGACTGAATCTTTTTCCACAATGCAGACACTCATATGGTTTCTCTCCTGTGTGAGTTCTCTGGTGTATCACCAGCTTGGAATTAAGCCTGAAACGTTTCCCACAATCCAGACATTCATATGGTTTCTCTCCCGTGTGAGTCCTTTGGTGTCCCACCAGGTAGGAATTCTGACTGAAACTTTTCCCACAATCCAGACACTTGAATGGTTTTTCTCCTGTGTGAGTTCTCTTGTGTGTCACCAGGTTGGCATTCTTACTGAATCTTTTTCCACAATGCAGACACTCATATGGTTTCTCTCCAGTGTGAGTTCTCTGGTGTATCACCAGCTGAGAATTCCATCTGAAACATTTCCCACAATCTCGACACTCATATGGTTTCTCTCCTGTGTGAGTCCTCTGGTGTATCACCAGGTCATAATTCCGTTTGAAACTTTTCCCACACTCTGGGCACTCTCCCGTGTGAGTTCTCTGGTGTATCACCAGCTTGGAATTAAGCCTGAAACTTTTCCCACAATCCAGACATTCATATGGTTTCTCTCCTGTGTGAGTCCTCTGGTGCTTTATCAGGGTGGAATTCTGACTGAAACTTTTCCCACAAAAAGGACATTCAAAGAGTTTCTCCCTAGTGTGAGTCCTTTTGTGTCTCACCAGGCTGGAAGTACGACTGAAACGTTTCCCACAATCCAGACATTCATATGGTTTCTCCCCCGTGTGAGTCCACTGATGCTTTATCAAGTTGGAATTCTGACTGAAACTTTTCCCACAAACAGGACATTCAAACAGTTTCTCCCCAGCGTGAGTCCTCTTGTGTCTCACCAGATTGGTATGCATGCTAAATCTTTTGCCACCCTGGGAGCACTGGTAGAGCTGCTCCTCCTGCATCAGTCCTTCCATGAATAATGGGAGTGCTGTTCTGAGTAAAGCTTTTGCCACAGTCCAAACATTTGCATGGGTTTTCAAGGGGTGGATGGACTCATGCAAAAATCAGGTGTGATCTGCAATCCGTATTTTTCCCAAAATAGGCAGTTGGTGGGATTTTTCCAACACTGATATTCTTGGATTCATGAGGTGGTCAAAAATATTTCTGATCCCTTATCTGGTGGTGCTTTGATCCAAGACGCTCTCCTTCCTCAAACACTTTCATTAATGCCTTTGTACTTTTTCATGCACTATTTTCTTAAGTTCCACATAATCTATTTTTTCTACCTGAAAACTCTGTTCCTGTTATTCTCTCCTTTGTCTCCCTCCATCTGTTAAGGAAAGAGGAGAGTTTTAACACTTTCTGGAGGAAATAGAAAAGATTTTGACTGATGGTTTGTTTTGCATTTTAATGCTGCTTCTCATTCTCTGTTGTCTGGAGTGCTCTTCTTGGCATCTTCTCTGATTATAAGATTTATATTAATGGATTAGTTTCATTATTGTTTAAAAAATGGCTGCTGAACCTGTGAAAACAGCAAAAAAATTCATCTATCACTATGAAAAAGCAAACATATCAAAATGCTAATTTAACCTCTAAGATTCATTATGATTCATCAGGCACAAAGGAGACCAGCAAAATCAAACTTCAAGTATCCACTCATATTTCAAATCATGGAATTCTCTTCTTGGCTTGGGTAAATCACGAATTATTATCATTGCAAATAGTTGTTACAAAAAATACCTGAAAATACCGAGGTCTATACAGATGTATATGCACACATAAATACACACCTGTACATTTATATATATGAAAAATCTATGTGTATTTCGGACTTTCAAAATGTTTCAGAAGTGGATTCACTTAATTTGTTTGATCTAATTTTAGAAAGCTGGGGACACTAACAGATGAAACGGTGCCCAAAGCCTATGCGAGATTTAAAGCACCCGTTTTACCCCTGAAAGTCCTCACTTGCCAGGAAAACATGTCAATAATATCACAAGGAATGAAGACCAAGAGAGGCAGGCTGTTAAAAAATATGCAATAAATTTTTTTAACTGTCCCATTTTTTCCATTTCCCAGCAGAAAATCATAGGCAGCAGTTTTAAATCACGCAGCGTAAGGATAAGAACATTTGGGGAGGGAAAGAATATGCAGCAGCATCAGCCGACACGTTTCAGCCTCGTCCCTTCGCTGCTTCCACACCGCGGAGGAAAAGAAACAGCCCGATTTGCTCCCGGCTTCTCCTCCGACCTGCCCTCCACTCACCTCCCAGGAGCCGCTTCCACCCTCGAGACAGCTGAAGAGGACCCGTGACGCCATCCTCCTCCCATAAGTGAGCCCGAAGAGGAAATTCCTCTGTCCTTTCTCCAAAGTCCTCTCTAGCAGTCCAATCCTCTATCGTTTCAATTTGTTCCAGCTCAACTTCTCTCCCTCCCTCCCGTTCTCTCACAACCTGAGAACTACCCATATTTCTTTTCCAAGCTCAGGAGAGGGCTGGAAGAGTCATTTCCCCCATTCTGGACAGTTGGCATCCTGGCCAGCTTCATACCTTCAACAGAAGTTTGCCGTGCATAATAAAATCATGACAGGTTTTCCTGGCAGAGGAGTTCAAGGCATTGCTGCAGATTAAGATCTTTTCTCAGTGCAGCTGAATCAGGGAATGAAAGCCTGGCAGCCTGGAACTTCAACTCGCCCTCTGCCTGCAGCTCTGACTTGCTCCCGGCTTCTCTTCTGACCTGTCCTAAACTCACCATCCACCTGATGCTAATTCCCCAAAACTACCTTTGCAACTGAGGGAAGCTTAAAAAGAGTGATGCTTAACCCTACTCAGCTTCAGAAACATATGAAGAACAGTTGCAGGATTTGGGTTTGGCCAGTCTAGAAGATAAGGATGGGGGGGGGGGGCGACGACATGATAACAATATTCCAGTACTTGAGGGGCTGCCACAGAGAGGAGGGGGTCAATTTGTTTTCCAAAGCACCCCAGGGCAAGAGGAGAAACAATGGATGGAAACTAATCAAGGAGAGAAGCAACCTGGAATTCAGGAGAAACTTCCTAACAGTGAGGACAATTAACCTGTGGAACAAGCTTTGCCTTCAGAAGTCGTGGGTGCTCCATCCCTGGAGGTTTTTAGGAAGAAACCGGACAGTCACTTGTCTGAAATGGTATACTGAAAGAAAAAGGATTCCTACAACTAGCAACAAAGGAAATGGATATTTTTTTTAAATAAATAAGAAAGGAGAAACCTCCCTCCAAAATGTGTGGTATACGGCCAAAGCATATTTTAGAGGTTTGGCCATAACTTATATTGCTAAAAAGAATAAACAAAAGAAACAATTACAGCTACAGCTGAAAGAAGAACTTAATAAATTAGAATCTGAATTACAAATTGACCCACAAAAATAGATTCTGAAGACACAAATGGAATTGATAAAACATAAATTAAACCTAACTGAGATGGATATAGTGGCATAGCAGATTAAACGATCTAAACAGAACTTTTTTGAAAATGCTAATAAACCGGGAAGATGGTTAACATATAGACTGAAGAAAGAAAAAGAAAAAAGAATGATAAATAAGCTACAAGACTCAAAAAGCGAGTTACACTTCCACAATGAAAAAAAATCACCAAGGCTTATTACGAGACACTTTATAAGGCAGAGGTGGTTTCCAAAGAGGGAATACAGAATTATTTAAAAGGAATTGACCTTCCAAAAGTCCCAGAGAACATTTGAAATATATTACACGAGAAAATATGAATGATGGAGATTACAGAAGCTATAAAAAGGCAAAAGAAGGATAAGACCCCGGGTCCTGATGGACTTCCTGCAGAATTTTATGTAGCGCTACAAGATACAATAAGTCCAATTTTGAAGGAATTATGCAATGAAATTTTCTTAGAGACAAAAATACCTAACTCATGGACTGAAGCTAATATCACCTTGATATCTAAAGAAGATACTGATTCCACACAAATAAAAAACTATAGACCAATATCGTTATTAAATGTGGACTATAAAATCTTTGCTTCAATAATGGCAGAAAGAATGAAGAAATTTCTGACTGAATTTATCCATACAGATCAAAATGGCTTTTTGCCTAAAAGACAGATAAAGAACAATTTAAGGATCATTTTAAATGTTTTGGAATATTATGAAAACCACCCAGGGAAACAGATGGCACTGATATTTCTTGATGCACAAAAAGCTTTTGATAATCTAAATTGGCAATTTATGTTCCAACAGTTGACGGAAATGGATTTTGGCGAAAATTTTATAAATGCAATCCAAGCAATCTATAATAAACAAACAGCAAGCATACTTTTAAATGGAGACTACACAGAAAGCTTTAACATTAAAAACGGCACAAGACAGGGATGTCCACTGTCTCCCCTGTTATTTATTCTCACATTGGAAGTTCTGGCTAGAAATATTAGGCAGGATATGGAAATCAAAGGATTGAAGATAAAAGAGCAGAAATACAAACTACAAGCTTTTGCAGACGACCTGCAAAAAGGTTTTCATTTTGGAGGAGTCACTAGAAACATCTACTAAACTTCTGCAGAAAATAGAGAAATTCGGAGAAGTGGCCAGTTTGAAAATAAACAGGAAAAAGACTAAGGTATTAATAAAAAACCTAACAGATAAACAGAAAACCCAATTTGTAAAAAAGACAAATCTCCAAATAGTTAAAAAAGTCAAATACCTAGGTATCTACTTAACATCAAAATATACAACATTAAAAGAAACCAAATGTACAGGTATAGTATAGGGGGTACTTTGCTCAATAGTAGTAACTGAGAGGGATCTCGGAGTCCTAGTGGACAATCACTTAAATATGAACCAGCAGTGTGCTACAGCTGCCAAAAAAGCCAACACAGTGCTGGGCTGCATTAACAGAGGGATAAAATCAAGATCACGTGACGTTACAATGCCTTAGTAAGGCCACACTTGGAATACTGCATCCAGTTTTGGTCACCACGATGTAAAAAAGATGCTGAGACTCTAGAAAGAGTACAGAGAAGAGCAACAAAGATGATTAGGGGACTGGAGGCTAAAACATATAAGGAACGGTTGCTAGAATTGGGTATGTCTAGTTTAACGAAGAGAAGGACGAGTGGGGACATGATAGCAGTGTTCCAATATCTCAGGGGCTGCCACAAAGAAGAGGGAGTCAAGCTATTCTCCAAGGCACCTGAAGGCAGGACAAGAAGCAACGGATGGAAACTGATCAAGGAGAGAAGCAACTTGGAACTAAGGAGAAACTTCCTGACAGTTAGAACAATTAACCAATGGAACAACCTGCCTCCAGATGCGGTGAATGCGCCAACACTGGAAGTTTTTAAGAAGAGACTGGACAGCCATTTGTCAGAAATGGTGTAGGGTTCCTGCCTGAGCAGGGGGTTGGACTCGATGACCTCCAAGGTCCCTTCCAACTTTATTATTATTATTATTATTATTATTATTATTATTATTATTATTATTATTATTATTATTATTATTATTATTATTATAATAAAATAGACTTGGAAAAGTGGGAAAATCTTCAATTGTCATTGTTAGGAAGAAT
>NW_015388403.1:67283-71701 GCF_001527695.2 Protobothrops mucrosquamatus
CTCCCTTCCTTCCGCCGCGCCCTCAAGACATGGCTGTTCCAACAAGCGGGACTGGCCTAGGATAATTTTTAAGAGGGGTTTTTAGAGGGGTTTTTAATTACATTTTAATTAGACAATTTAAATATTTCATTTTAATTAATTTTAACTTGTGATTGTTAGTGGTGTTTTTAATTGATTGTCAGCCGCCCTGAGTCCGCAAAGAGAAGGGCGGGATATAAATTCAAATAATAAATAAATAAATAAATAAATAAATAAATAAGTATATAAAATGTTTTATAGATTGCATATGACACCAGTTAGATTAGCAAAAATGTTTAAAAATGCATCAAATAATCGTTGGAAATGTAAACAAAAACCAGGTACTTACTATCATATCTGGTGGGTATGTCCTAACGCTAAGAAGTTTTGGTTTAAGATTCATATATGGCTGGAAAAGATGACTAAAATACAGATAGAATTTAAGCCAGAACTATTCTTGTTGGGAATACTAGGACTTAATTATGGAAAAGAGAATGAATATTTAATATTACATGTATTGACAGCTGCTAGAATAGCATTTGCCCAATTTTGGAAAAATGAAAACTTACCATCTGACCAGATTATAATTACAAAAACTTTAGAATGTGCAGAAATGGATAGATTAACCTTAGAGATTAAAGAGAAAGAAGACTCAGTTTATTTCAAAACATGGGGAAATTTTTTATCAATGGTTAGCAACACGATCTAGTGAGTGAAGACTATGAAATTTAAGAGGATGAATGATATCTACTGACTAGTTATTATTTTTTATGATTATCGCTATTGTTATTGATTATAGTTATTTACTATTACATTAATTACTGTTATTTAATATCTGTATCCGGACGACAGTCTGCTTGCCAAGGGGTGGAATTATTGCTGGGGGTAAGCCCATTTTTGTACCTACCCTTACCCAAACCCCACTCCTGAACCCTACCCTACCCAATACCCATACTGATCCTTACCTTTGTAAAACTTAATAAAATATTTATATAAAAAATATGAAATAAAGATTTTTTAAATGTCCCAATTTTTCCATTTCCCAGCAGAAAATCACAGGCAGCAGTTTTAAATCATGCAGCCTAAGGATAATATCATTTGGAGAAGAGAAAGAATATGCAGCATCACCCATGTTTCGGCTTTGCCCCTTCGCTGCTTCCACACCGCGGAGGAAAAGAAACAGCCCGACTTGATCCCGGCTTCGCCTCCGACCTGTCCTCCACTCACCTCCCAGGAGCCGCTTCCACCCTCGAGACAGCGGAAGAGGCACCAGTGACGCCATTCTCCTCCCATAAGTGAGCCGAAAGAGGAAGTTCCTCTGCCCTTCCCCCAAAGTCCCGTCTAGCAATCCAATCCTCTATCGTTCTAATTTGTTCCAGCTCAACCTCCCTCCCTCCCTCCCGTTCTCTCACAACCTGAGAACTACCTATATTTCTTTTCCAAGCTCAGGAGAGGGCTGGAAGAGTCATTTTCCCTCTTCTGGACAGTTGGCATCCTGGCCAGCTTCATACCTTCAACAGCAGTTTGCTGTGCATAAGAAAATCATGAGAGGCTTTCCTGGCAGAGGAGTTCAAGGCATTGCTGCAGATTAAGACCTTTTCTCAGTGCAGCTGAAGAGGGGAATGAAAGGCTGGCAGCCTGGAACTTCAACTCACCCTCTGCTTGCAGCTCTGACTTTGCCATCTGGAGAAAGGGCTGTGCAGGAGGACACCTGGGCCCTTCTCAGTCTGGGTTCAGGCCGGGACACATCACCAAACTGGCATTGGTTGCAACTCTCATGGACTTTTGGAGGTCTCGGGATAGACGGGGTGCAACCATTATGTCCCTCCTAGACCTCTCATCAGGTTTCAATACTGTATCATCGACCATGATATCCTTCTGAACAGACTTTGGGGACTTCTGTCTCCATGGCTGGTGTAGGATTCATTATCTAGTTGAAATACACAATCAGAAGCCAAATGTTCCAAGAGAAAACAGTGGTAATTTATTTGTACTCCTTTGCAAGGGGGGGTTGCTCCTTGTGCATGCAAGCACACAGTGGACACAACGCAAATCTTCAATATTTGTTCTTTGTATTCCCCCATTGCTATTACAAATTTACCTCCCGCTTCTCCTTCATTGGCTTAGTAATCATGCTGTAATCATGTCATCACAACGTATCCAGAGCTTCTAAAGTGAATATATTATCTCCGCCTCCAATTACTTATCCAATTCCCCTAATTCTATGGCCCCTGGCCCTTATTTACGAATTACCTTTTAGGGCTGTTAGTTCCTAAGGGTTTTTTCTAAAGTTGCTATTATATCAGTAAATTCTAGTTAGGAACGGTTTTCAGCGTAGCAGAGACTCATGAGATTAAAATATATACAATTTATTTGCTTCACAGACTAGCATGTCTTCTCAATAGTTCTGTAAAAACAATAAGCTCTTTTTCCCACACTGGTTCCTCTCGGTATGGAATCGGGCCTCTTGTAATTCAGGAGGCCCCTGGAGAAAAGCCTTACACTGCTGCTTTCTAACATCTACATGAAATCAATAGGGGAGGCCATCCATCCTATGATACCCCATTATGTACAGGTAGCCCTGGACGTATAACATTTCATTTAGCGACCATTTGAAGTTACAACAGTGCTAAAAAAAAATGACATGACCATTTTTCACACTTACAAACCATTGCAGCATCCCCCTTGTCACGTGATCAAAATTATGACACTTAGCAATTGACTCATATTTGTGAGTTTGAGTGTCCTGGGGTCATGTGATCTCCTTGGGGATGCTCCTGGACTCATGGCTCCTGCTTGAGATCATAGTTTGGGCTTTGCAGAGATTTATCTGGTGCGCCAACTGTGTCCTTTCCTAGACCAGGGAGGCCTTGCACAGGGCTCAATCATGCCTTGGTCACCTCCAGTTTGGATCACTGCCCTGGACCGGAAACCTCTAACTGGTCCAGAATGCCCCAACGCACAAAGTAATGAGGGCCTCTACATTGCCCATATCATATCCTTGTGGTGCGAGCTGCCGCAGGCTTTGTTTCTTTACAGGTGCAACTGAAGATGCTGGTCATCACATTTAAAGCTATTTCTTTATTGTAGCAATTGCACTTGGAATTAATACACCACCCCACTGTGCTTCATAGCACTCTTGGCTTACAGTGTCAGCATATTCTCCCCAACAATCTGGGTTCTCATTTTACCGATCTCAGAAGGATGGAGGGCTGAGTTAACTTCGAGCTTCCTCAGGGTCGAATTCCAGGCTGTGGGCAGAGTCAGCCAGCAATACTGCATTCTGACCACTGAGCCAACAGGGCACCTGTCAGTAATGTTCCACTTTATTATTTCTGCATCTATCTGTTCTGTCAAGTTAGGGTGGGCATGCACCTAGCCCCTTCCCTTCACTATTGCCGCCTGATAGGAGCTAGGAAGTGAGCCTTTTCCGCTGCAGATCCTGCCCTAAGAGACACTCTTTCACTGTCCCAACACAGCAGTTCCCCTTCATTGTGTAGAAGGGAACGACCTCACTGGGCCAGAGAAAGGAAGCTCAGATCTTATCCCTCCTGTTTGATACTAAAACACATTTGACTAAAAAGAATATGGCAAGAAATTAAATGGTCAGTTTCTCAGCTGGCCTTCCAATTAGAGAAAAGAAATGAAATTCAAGATTTCTCTACATACATCAAATTTTGCCTGTGTAATTTCTTGTGTGTGGAAAGGGTAGAATAACGTGTGAAACATTTTCCGCAATCTGGGCATTTGAATGGTTTCTCTCCTGTGTGTAACCTTACATGATTTATAAGGCTAGACCTACTACTGAAATCTTTCCCACAATCCGGACACTCATACGGCTTCTCTCCTGTGTGAGTCCTCTGGTGTATCACCAGCTGAGAATTCCATCTGAAATTTTTCCCACAATCTACACACTTATATGTTTTTTCTTCTGTGTGAATCCTCTGGTGTATCACCAGGTAGGAATTCTGACTGAAACATTTCCCACAATCATAACATTTATATGATTTCTCTATGTGAGTAGACTGATGTTTTACCATATCACATTTCCAAGAGAAATCCTTTCCACAATCTGGGCACTCATAAGGTTTCTCTCCTGTGTGAGTTTTCTGGTGTCTAAACAGGTAGGAATTAAGCCTGAAACTTTTCCCACAATACAGACATTCATATGGTTTCTCTCCCGTGTGAGTCCCCTGGTGTCTAACCAGGTAGGAATTCCGAATGAAACTTTTTCCACAATCTAGACATTCATATGGGTTTTCTCCTGTGTGCATCCTCTGGTGTCCCACCAGGTAGGAATTTTGACTGAAACTTTCCCCACAATCCAGACACTTGAAAGGTTTTTCTCCTGTGTGAGTTCTCTCATGTACCACCAGGTTGGAATTCTGACTGAATCTTTT
>NW_015388403.1:71864-74781 GCF_001527695.2 Protobothrops mucrosquamatus
TAACCAGGTAGGAATTCCGAATGAAACTTTTTCCACAATCTAGACATTCATATGGGTTTTCTCCTGTGTGCATCCTCTGGTGTCCCACCAGGTAGGAATTTTGACTGAAACTTTCCCCACAATCCAGACACTTGAAAGGTTTTTCTCCTGTGTGAGTTCTCTCATGTACCACCAGGTTGGAATTCTGACTGAATCTTTTTCCACAATGCAGACACTCATATGGTTTCTCTCCTGTGTGAGTTTTCTGGTGTCTCACCAGTTTTGAATTCCCAGTGAAACTTTTCCCACAATCCAGACACTTATATGATTTCTCTCCCATTTGAGTCCCCTGGTGTATCACCAGGTTGGAATTATGACTGAAACTTTTCCCACAATACAGACATTTATATGATTTCTCTCCTGTGTGAGTCCTCTGGTGCTTTACCAGGCCGGAATTCTGACTGAGAGTTTTCCCACAAAACGGACATTCAAAGAGTTTCTCCCCAGTGTGAGTCCTCTTGTGTATAACAAGATGGGAACTCTGACTGAAACTTTTCCCACAATCCAAACATTGGTATGGTTTATCTCCCGTGTGAGTCCTCCTGTGTATATCGAGATGGCAATTCTGACTGAAACTTTTTCCACAATCCAAACATTGATATGGTTTATCTCCCGTGTGAGTCCTCTGGTGTCTCACCAGGTGGGAATTCTGCCTGAAACTTTTCCCACAAACGGGACATTCAAAGCGTTTCTCCCCAGTGTGCGTCCTCTTGTGTCTCACCAGATTGGTGTGCTTGCTAAATCTTTTCCCACACTGGGAGCACTGGTAGAGCTGCTCCTCCTGCATCGGTTCTTCCATGAATAATGGGAGTGCTGTTCTGAGTAAAGCTTTTGCCATCGTCCAAACATTTGCATGGGTTTTCAAGGGGTGGATGGACTCATGCAAAAAAAAGGTGTGATCTGCAATCCATGTTTTTCCCAAAATAGGCAGTCGGTGGGATTTTTCCAACACTGATATTCTTGGATTCATGAGGAAGCCAAAAATATTTCTGATCCCTTTGTCTGGTGGTGCTTTGATCCAAGATACTTTGCTTCCTTAAACGCTTTCATTAATGCCTTGTACTTTTTCATGCAATATTTTCTTGAGTTCCACATAATCTATTTTTTCTATCTGAAAACTCTGTTCCTGTTATTCTCTCCTTTGTCTTCCTCCATCTGTTAAGGAAATATAAAGTTTTTAACACTTTCTGGAGGAAATGGAACAGATTTTGATTGATGGTTTGTTTTGCATTTTAATGCTGCTTCTCATTCTGTTGTCCGGAGTGCTCTTCTTGGCATCCTCTCTGACTATAAGGTTCATATTAATGGATTAGTTTCATTATTGTTTAAAAAATGGCTGCTGAACCTGTGAAAACAGCAAAAAAATCCATCTATCACTATGAAAAAGCAAATATATCAAAATGCTAATTTAACCTCTAAGATTCATTATGATTCATCAGGCACAGAGGAGACTAGCAAAATCAAACTTCAAGTATCCACTCATATTTCAAATCATGGAATTCTCTTCTTGGCTTGTGTAAATCACAAATTATTATCATTGCAAATAGTTGTTACAAAAATACCTGAAAATACGTAGGTCTATACAGATACATGTATATCCACACATAAATACACACCTATAAATTTATATATGTGAAAAATCTATGTGTATTTTGGACTTTCAAAATGATTCAGAAGTGGATTCACTTAATTTGTTTGATCTAATTTTAGAAAGCTGGGGACACTAACAGATGAAACGGTGCCCAAAGCCTATGCGAGATTTAAAGCACCTGTTTTACCCCCGAAAGTCCTCACTTGCCAGGAAAACATGTCAATAATGTCACAAGAAATGAAGACCGAGAGAGGCAGGCTGTTAAAAAATATGAAATACATTTTTTTTCCATCTCCCAGCAGAAAATGACAGGCAGCAGTTTTAAATCATGCAGCGTAAGGATAACAACATTTGGGGAGAGAAAGAATATGCAGCAGCAGCCGACACGTTTCAACCTCGTCCCTTCGCTGCTTCCACACCGCGGAGAAAAAGAAACAGCCCGACTTGCTCCCGGCTTCTCCTCCGACCTGCCCTCCACTCACCTCCCAGGAGCCGCTTCCACCATCGAGACAGCTGAAGAGCATCCACCGACGCCATCCTCCTCCCATAAGTGAGCCGGAAGAGGAAATTCCTCTGCCGTTTCCCCAAAATCCTCTCTAGCAGTCCAATCCTCTATCATTTCCATTTGTTCCGGCTTAGCCTCTCTCCCTCCCGTATGACGTTGGCACCAGCGATGCAGCTGCTGTACAGAACTGTATTCTCTGCTTTCTAGGTACGAGTGTTGCTTCTCTGTAGAGCGCCATCTAGCGACGTAAGGTTGAAAATCACGCTCGTCCTATCTCTTCCCTAAAGCGTTTGCAAGGCGTTTTCATGGATTCCCCGGTTCTTTAGGAGCCATCAAGTCGTGTTCGACTCCCACCGAGCACATCGATAGCTTTTGTCCAGGACAATCTACCCTAAGCCTTTTCTTTCAGGTCTCCCAAGAGGTCAGTCATCGTCCCTCTTCCTGCAACTAAATCAAAGGAAAGTGTCCTGGGGGGGGGGGGGGGAATTATGTACAACAGCCAAGGAGAAAGTGCATCTCCTTTGAGGGCTGGTGAAGATTGTTCCAGCCAGTTTTTCATCTTGGGGGTTGGGGGTGCAGGATAACTCCTTGAAACCTGCCTCTGCAACTTAGCAAAGCTGTAAAATTGAATCTTGACCCCTTGTCTCGTCTGTGATTTTATTTTCCTTTACTTCCATCTTTAGCTATCAAGCACCATATTTCCTACTGGTGCCCCATCCCTGCTAAGCAATGGAAATTTGGGCTCGAATTGCTGTCACAACCTGAGAACTACCTATATTTCT
>NW_015388403.1:74973-78648 GCF_001527695.2 Protobothrops mucrosquamatus
ACTCCTTGAAACCTGCCTCTGCAACTTAGCAAAGCTGTAAAATTGAATCTTGACCCCTTGTCTCGTCTGTGATTTTATTTTCCTTTACTTCCATCTTTAGCTATCAAGCACCATATTTCCTACTGGTGCCCCATCCCTGCTAAGCAATGGAAATTTGGGCTCGAATTGCTGTCACAACCTGAGAACTACCTATATTTCTATTCCAAGCTCAGGAGAAGGCTGGAAGAGTCATTTCCCCCCTTCTGGACAGTTGGCATCCTGGCCAGCTTCATACCTTCAACAACAGTTTGCTGTGCATAAGAAAATCATGAGAGGTTTTCCTGGCAGAGGAGTTCAAGGCATTGCTGCAGATTAAGACCTTTTCTCAGTGCATCTAAGTAGGAGAATGAGAGGTTGGCAGCCTGGAACTTCAACTCGCTCTCTGCTTGCAGCTCTGAGTTTGCCACCCGCAGAAAGGGCTGTGCAGGAGAAAGACACCTGGGCCCTTCTCAGTCTGGGTTCAGACCGGGACACATCACCAAAATGGCATTGGTTGTAACTCTCATGGACGTTTGGAGGCCTCGGGATAGACGGGGTACAGCCGTCATGTTCCTCCTAGACCTCTCATCAGCTTTCAGTACTGTATCATTGACCATGATATCTGTTAAATACTGGGATCGGTGAGGCATTGATCAGACTAAAGAGTTAAAGCAACAGTTCTTTATTCAATCAACACAGAAGCAGCTCTAACAGCCGCTTGGCGGCAGCCAATGAATTTAAAGTACTAATTGTCGCCTAAAGTGCAGGCTTGTAACAATACACAAATGGTTCGGGATTTTGAATTAACACATTAAGTTAACAGCTGATAACTGCCCTTATAAATTAGGTGAGTACACAACACCCCTTCCCCCTAGGTAATCACATATCACAATAATGAATATAGTCTTGTAAGTAGGCAGGCGGGTTCCGTGCCCGCTCCAATTGTCGGAGCGCCGTTGGAGGCCCCTGGTCTACAAGCCCTTTTGATGAGCTGGCTAGACCAGGGCCGCTCGCCTCAGGTAGACTGGTATTTCTCTGAATGTTCCGGTCGGGTAGACCGGTGCTGTCCAGCACAACCCTGTTGGGTTGATTGGTGCCCGTTTCCTGAACAAGGCACCTTCCATAGTCCAGGGAACAAGTCCGCCAACAGTTCCTATTTGGTGGACAACGCCTCAGAAGTTTGTGGTGACTTAGACGAGGCTAAATCACCCTGCACCTCCCTGTGAGTCTCACACGACCTCGGGGACTCAGGTGTGTTGCAGATGCCAGGCAGCGGCCATGGGTTTGATTAGCCTGCCGCCGTCACAATTGGTCGAATCACCTGACCATAATAATAATAGTAGTAGTAGTAGTAGTAGTAGTAGTAGTAGTAGTAATAATAATAATAATAATAATAATAATAATAATAAAGTTGGAAGGGACCTTGGAGGTCATCTAGTCCAACCCCCTACTCAGGCAGGAAACCCTATACCATTTCAGACAAATGGCTGTCCAGTCTCTTCTTAAAAATCTCCAGTGTTGGAGCATTCACCGCTTCTGGAGGCAGGTTGTTCCACTGGTTAATTGTTCTCACTGTCAGGAAGTTTCTCCTTAGTTCTAGGTTGCTTCTCTCCTTGCTTAGTTTCCACCCGTTGCTTCTTGTCCTGCCTTCAGGCGCCTTGGAAAATAGCTTGACACCCTCTTCTTTGTGGCAGCCCCTGAGATATTGGAACACTGCTATCATGTCCCCCCTCGTTCTTCTCTTCATTAAACTAGACATACCCAATTCCAGCAACCGTTCCTTATATGCTTTAGCCTCCAGTCCCCTAATCATCTTTGTTGCTCTTCTCTGTACTCTTTCTAGAGTCTCAACATCTTTTTTTACATTGCGGTGACCAAAACTGGATGCAGTATTCCAAGTGTGGCCTTACCAAGGCCTTGTAAAGTAGTATTAACACTTCATGTGATCTTGATTCTATCCCTCTGTTAATGCAGCCTAGCACTGTGTTGGCCCTTTTGGCAGCTGCAGCACACTGCTGGCTCATATTTAAATGATTGTCCACTAGGACTCCGAGGTCCCTCTCACAGTTACTACTATTGAGCAAGGTACTCTCTATACTATACCTGTGTATTTGGTTTTTCTTGCCTAAATGTAGAACCTTGCTTTTTTCACCATTGAATTTCATTTTGTTAGATAGCGTCCAGTGTTCAAGTCTGTCCAGATCCTTCTGTATCTTAAGCCTGTCTTCTGGAGTGTTGGCTATTCCTGCCAGCTTGGTGTCGTTTGCAAATTTGATGAGTTCCCCATCTATCCCCTCGTCTAAATTGTTGATAAAGATGTTGAAGAGCACTGGGCCCAGAACAGAGCCCTGGGCACCCCACTACACACTTCCCTCCATGTAGATGCGGTTCCATTGAGGACCACATGCTGAGTACGGCTGGTCAGCCAGCTACGGATCCATCTGGTGGTGGTGCTGTCTACCCCACATTTTACTATCTTGTCAAGTAGTAGGTTGTGATCTACTTTATCAAATGCCTTACTGAAGTCGAAGTAAATTATATCCACAGGCAGGACAAGAAGCAACGGATGAAAACTAATCAAGGAGAGAAGCAACCTAGAACTAAGGAGAAACTTCCTGACAGTTAGAACAATTAACCAGTGGAACAACCTGCCTCCAGAAGCGATGAATGCTCCAACACTAGAGGTTTTTAAGAAGATACTGGACAGCTGCTTGTTCGAAATGGTATAGGGCAGTGATGGCGATCCTTTTAGAGACCGAGTGCCCAAACTGCAACCCCAAACCTACTTATTTATCGCCGGCTGCCAGGTGGGCGTGGCCCACTGGATGGGCATGGCTGTGGTAGTCATGGCCCACTGGGTGGGTGTGGCCAAGGTGGGCGTGATCACCTCAATGTTGCTCGTGGGGAGGGATGCCTGTGGGGGCCAGGCAGGGTTGGGGGAGATCCAGGGGGTCTCTGGCAGGTGGGGCAGTGGGCAGGAGGCTCGTCCTGCGGGGAGAGGCGAGGCACGCGAGGTAGGGTGGGGTGCCATGTCACAGGCCAAGGCGAGGCAGGGGCTGGGGTGGCTGCTGCCTGACACCATCGGCCCCCGCACACAGAGGCCATCGAACGCATGGGTGCTGGGATGCATCCAGCCACGTGGGACCTCGGCGAGTTAGCGGGCGGCTGGTTGAAGAGGGACAGTTGCCATCTCTGTGGGCATGGTGCGCGTGCCCACAGAGAAAGGTCTGAGTGCCGCCTCTGGCACGCATGCCATAGGTTTGCCACCACTGGTATAGGGTTTCCTGCCTAAGCAGTGGGTTAGACTAGATGACCTCCAAGGTCCCTTCCAACTTTATTATTATTATTATTATGGATCATCGCACAATCAGCCAGATGTTCAGACTGGATTTGGCATTTTGTCTACCTATCGAGTCCTTACCCAGGACATGGGATAGACAGATGTGGATTTTTTTTATTACTATTATTATTATTATTATTATTATTATTATTATTATTATTATTATTATTATTATTATTATTATTATTATTATTATGGATCATCGCACAGTCAGCCAGATGTTCAGACTGGATTTGGCATTTTGTCTACCTATCGAGTCCTTTCCCAGGACCTGGGATAGGCAGATGTGGATGTTTGATGGTATTACAGATATCGTC
>NW_015388403.1:79412-87418 GCF_001527695.2 Protobothrops mucrosquamatus
TAATTTCTTTCCGCAGGGGAAAGTGTTCTTGAATAATACGCTATAGGTGCTTGCTGCCCATTAGCCATTAAATGACTCAAAACTGCTCCTATCCCGTACGGTGAAGCATCGCATGCAATACTGATAGGCACTTTTTCGTTGAAGTGTGTTAACACTGAGTCTGACGACAGCAGTGATTTGACTGATTGGAAACTTTTTTCGTGGATGCTAGTCCACACCCATGGTGCCCTTTTATCTAGATACAGCGGTTCTCAACCTGTGGGTCGCGACCCCATTTGGGGTCGAACGACCATTTCACGGGGGTCGCCAAACAACGCAGTCCGCCATATTTTTTTTCCCCTTTTCCTTAGCTGTGCTACTCCCTCTTATTCTATTGGCTTTCGAAAGCCAATAGAATAGACTCTCTTGAATAGAGTCTAATTCTATTGGCTTTCAAAAGCCAATAGGAATTGTCCAGGCTATCTCTGCCCTGCTGAGCCCGCCAAAAGTCCTAGTCTGCAAACGGTGCTGCAAGTTGTCTGCAGCTAAGGTGAGCTTTCTGGACGTTTCCACCCCTCCCTGCTGAGCAACTACTAAATGTAAGTAAAAGAGGGCCAGGGGTGGGAGGTGGGAGGCCAGCGGGCGCAGGGAGGGTTGCTGGCGCGCGTGGGGCCCAGTGGGTGCCTTACCTCCCTTGGGCTGGTCCAGCTGGTGGCCCAGCCGGTGGTCGGCCTGCGCCGTCGCTTGCCAGCTACGCCTCGGCCGGCGCAGGGGGCGGCACCACGCATGTGCGGCGCTCCCGGGCCGAGGCGGTTGCTGGGCGACGGCCTGCGTCCACCCTTGGCCTGCCCAGCGTGCGCTCCAGCCGCAGGAGAGGAGGCGGAGCGTGCGCGCCTCCTCCTGCCCCACCCGCAGGGAAATACAGGTAGTCCTCGACTTACGACCACATTGTTGGGGGTCGCGGCATTAGGAAGGTTGAGAACCACTGATCTAGAAGCCTATGCAGAGGCTCTGCTAATGCTGCCTTGTGAGGAAGGAATGCATGGTAGAAGTTAAGTAACACTAAACATGCCTGCAGCTCTCCCTTTGACTTACGTCTGGGAGCCTGCTGTATAGCCTTAAGCTTTGAGTCAGCGGGGTGGATTCCAGTGGCATCTATCCGGAATCCAGGGAACTCAGTGGAGTTCACACCTATCTGGCATTTATCTCTTTTAAGTTTTAACCCCGCTTCATGGAAGCGTTGGAGAACTCCTTTGAGACGTTCTGCTAACATCTCAGCTGAGTCTCCAGCAATTAGAACATCATCAAAGTAAGGACACACTCCTGGAATGTTTTAGAGTGTGCGTTGCATTACGCTCTGGAAAAGCCCTGGGACGACACTCACCTCAAACTGCAGGCGACGAACCTTGAATGCCCCTCTATGCGTTACTATGCGTTAGATTTTGGAAGTGGTTTGCCTTTGGTGCCTAGGACTGTGAGAGGGCAACTGTTCCAAAGTCACCCAGCTGGCTTTGTACCTCAGATGGGACTAAAACTCACAATCTCCTGGTTTATAGCCTGGTGCCTTCAACACTGCACCAAGCCGGCTCTCCCCAGCCAGTATCATAGCAATATTAACAATGTGGCCAATTTCAAAGCTTCGATAAAATGAGGTGTGGCAAAAATATACGTTGGTTTTAGATAGGAACGTGGATGTCCCTAAAGGACAAATAGTGACGTGTAAATCATTCTGCATTGTGCAAAAGACACATATTATGTTCTTGGCAAATGGTACAAAGAACATATCCGATTCTGTCATTCGCACAATGGGGTGACAAGATGCACATCGCTTGGACAACGTCATGGCTTATAATAGATACTGATCACTGTAAGATGGCTTCTGCCTTATGAAAACTGCCTGTCTGGCCTAGGGAGAATTTTAAATAGGGACAATTTTTAATTAGAATTTTAACGGTAACACAGCGGTACATATTTGTTTTTAATTGGTTTTTATTGGGGATAGTGTTTGTATTGTTTTAATATGCTGTGAGCCGCCCTGAGTCCTGTTGGGAGAAGGGCGGCATATAAGTTTAATAAAATAAATAAATAAATAAATAAATAATGGGTTGGTGGACTAATTCTGTCAATGGGTTAAAAACGATGTCTTTCCTTTCTGACTTGAAGACAAGAAAAATATTGTGATGGACTTTGAAGTGTGACTGCAAAGAGGACGGTAAGTATGTGCAATTCAGATGTTAGCAACCCGTTTGGGCACTCAATTCTGAGATCTCTTTAACGTTTTCATCACTAAAATCTCAAAAAGATTTCTGCTATCATGGGCTGCTTTATTATTTTGTAAAAATACCACTCCTTAATGTCACCCAGTTATAACAGCACTGAAAAAAATGACTTATGATCATTTTTCACCCTTACAACCATTGCAGCATCCCCGCAGTCACGTGATTTACATTCAGATGCTTGGAAACTGGGTTCACATTTATGACGGTCGCAGTGTCCCAAGGTCATGTGATCCCTTTTTGAAACCTGACTAAGCAAAGTCAATGGGGAAGCCAGGTTCACTTAACAACTGTGTTACTAATGAATAACTGCAGCAATTCACTTAATGACTGTGGCAAGAAAGGTCGTAAAATAGAGCAAAACCCACTTAACAAATTTCTCACTTAGCAACATAAATTTTGGACTCAGCTGTGGTCGTAAGTCGAGGACTACCTGTACTACTGAGTGTGGGCTGAGTGCTTATGTCAAAGCACATGGTTTCCCTACCTGAAAAACAGAAAAACAACCTACACAATATTTTACCCATTAAATTAAAACAGGCAGAGATATGAAACCTAAAAAAGTAGGACTCTATATCCGAGAATTAGAAAAAAAAACCCCAATAAAGGTATTTTTTTCCTCTTTCATTCGCCTTTGAAAGAGTTGAAACCATAAATTGTCGTCGCCTAGAGTAGCCCGGAAGTGCGAGCGGCGGCGTTCATTTCCCTTTCCTGTCCTTTCCTCTTGGCTGGGAGGAAGTGGCTGCTACGAAAGCCTGTCGGATTGTCTGAAGTTGGGCGCTGGGCAGCGGAAGGCGAGCGGGGGAGGGAGCCGGCCCGTTTGCGGGCCTCCGCTTGGCAGGAGGTGAGTTTCGGCGGGCGGCGAAGCGGGAGGAGACTGTGCGGGACGGGCCTGCAGCGAAGAAGGCGAAGGGGGGGGGAACTCGCGTGCAATCCCCTCCCCCAATACCCTGGTGCCTTCCAATTCTATAGGATGCAGAGCCCATCGTTCTCAGCCTCACTAGCTGGAGGTGATGGGTTTTGTAGTCCACCACCTACCCATGCCTGACAGGGCGCCGGCTGAGGTGGGAGTATTGGAAGGAGTGAGGATCGCCCCATCCCAAAGAAAGAAAGTCCCACTCTAGAATAGAATAGAATAGAATAGAATAGAATAGAATAGAATAGAATAGAATAGAAATAATAGCATAGAATAGGAATAGAATAGAATAGAATAGGAATAGAATAGAAATGGAATAGGAATAGAATAGAATAGAATAGAATAGAACAATAGCATATAATAGGAATAATAGCATAGAATAGGAATAGAATAGAATAGAATAGAATAGGAATAGAATAGGAATGGAATAGGAATAGAATAGGATAGAATAGGATAGAATAGAATAGAATAATAGCATAGAATACGAATAGAATAATAGAATAGGATAGAATTCTTTATTAGAAGAAATGATGAAGGTGATGATAATGATCTTTGGCTGCTGTGTATTTTAATTTTGTGAGGATCGCCCCATCCCAAAGAAAGAAAGTCCCACTCAATAGAATAGAATAGTTAGAATAGAATAGAATAGAATAGAAATAATAGCATAGAATAGGAATAGAATAGGAATAGGAATAGAATAGAATAGGAATAATAGCATAGAATAGGAATAGAATAGAATAGGAATGGAATAGGAATAGAATAGGATAGAATAGAATAGAATAGAATAGAATAGAATAATAGCATAGAATAGGAATAGAATAATAGAATAGGATAGAATTCTTTATTAGAAGAAATGATGAAGGTGATGATAACGATCTTTGGCTGCTGTGTATTTTAATTTTTTTTTTCTTTTTTGTTTTTCTGGTCTTTACGACGGAAATCTATTTGCAGATTGTTCACTGCCCAGAGTCCTTTGCTGAGGTGGGAGACATACGAAACGAATGAATCCATAAAATACACTGGATTTATATAGTCGCTTATCTCACATAGGAGACTCTAGGTGGCTTACAGCAAAATAGATAAAATGCAGAATATACAAATAAAAGACATTGCAGCCGAGCATGCCTGTAGCTTTGTCGGTTGGTTTTGGCTGGTTGGTTTCGGCAGGCTGTCATCCGAGCAACGTGATAAAAGCAGAAGTGGTTGGGTGACGAGGAGAGAGGAAATAATATGTGAGGTGCAAAGGAAATATGTGAGTACAAAGGCAGGCAAGATAACTTTACCTGCTGTCTTTTGCTTGCATATTCCAACATCAAGGTTATGCAATGAGGCTATTGCCTAAAGCTACTTATCAGCCGAATGAGGAGAAAGCATTATTTCTTTACAGTTGCTTGTTCCCCTTTGCAGAAATACTGCAGGATTTCTGTTGCCCTCTTTTCCATTTCTGTATGTAGTGGGGGTACCGCAGGGTTCTCTCTTAGTCCCAGTACACTTCGACAGCTTCACAAATGGTTTAGATCAGTGGTTCTCAACCTTTTTAATGCCGCGACCCCAACCGGTCGTAAGTCGAGGACTAAACCGGTCGTAAGTCGAGGACTACCCAACCGGTCGTAAGTCGAGGACTTTCCCTGCCCGGGAGCGCCGCGCGTGCGTGGCTCCGCCCCCTGCACCGGCCGAGGCGTAGCTGGCAAGCGGCAGAGACGGAGCAGGCCGACCGCCAGCTGGCCCAGCCCAAGGGAGGTAAGGCACCTGCCGGAAAAGGGGGGAAAAATGGCGGACAAAAAAAATGGCGGACAGCCTTGCTTGGCGACCCCCGTGAAATGGTCGATCGACCCCAAATGGGGTCCCGACCCACAGGTTGAGAACCACTGGTTTAGATGAAGCAATAGAAGGGTTATTTATCAAATTTGCAGAAGATACCAAGCTGGGGGGGAATAGCCAACATTTTAGAAAATAGGTTGAAGATTCAAAAAGATCTTGACAGACTTGAACAAGAAAATGCTATTCAGCGGCGAGAAAAGTAAGGTTTTTGCAGTTAGGCAAGAAAAACAAAATGCACTGTATAGAATTGGAGGTACCTGGCTCAACAGGTACAATGTGAGAGGGGTCTAGGAGTCCTAGTGGACAACCACCTAAATATGAGCCAGCAGTGTGCTGCAGCTGCCAAAAAAGCCTAGCCTACATCAACGGAGAGATAGTATCAAGCACATATGAAGTGTTCATACTGCTTTATACCGCTTTGGTAAAGCCACATTTGGAATACTGCATCCAGTTTTGGTCACCACCACGACCAAAAAGATGTTGAGTCTCTAGAAACTAGAGTGCAGAGAAGAGCAACAAAGATGATTAGAGGGCTGGAGTCTTATGATGGTGGGTCTTCCAATACAGATAGTTCTCGATTTATGAGCAGAAATGAGGTCAAAATTTATGTTGCTAAGTGAGATGTCACGTGAATCTTGCCCCCTTTTACGACCTTTCTTGCCACCGTTGTTAAGTAAATCACTGCAGTTGATAAGTTAATAACGTGGTGGTTAAGCGAATCTGGTTTCCCCATTGACTTTGTAGGTCAATGGGGAAGGTGACCTTGGGACATAAATATGAACCAATTGCCAAGCATCTGACTTTTGATCGTGGGGACGCGGCTACAGTCGTGTGAAAAATGGTCACAAGTCACTTTTTTTCAGTGCTGTTGTAACTTTGAACAGCCGCTAAATGAATTGTTGTAAGTCGGGGACTTACCTGTATTTGAGAGGTTATCATGAAGAAGAGAGGTAAAAACCTATTCTCCAAAGCACCTGAGAGCAAGACTAATAGATGGAAACTAATCAAGGAGAGAAGCAGCCTAGAACTAAAGAGAAATTTCCTGACAGTTAGAACAATTAACCAGTAGAACAGCTTTGCCTTCAGAAGTTGTGGCTGCTCCATTACTGGAGGCTTTTAAGAAGAGACTGGACAGCCACTTGTCTGTAGTGGTATAGGGCAGAGGTAGGCAACCTTGGCTCTTTTATGACTCGTGGACTTCAACTCCCAGAATCCCTGAGCCAGCGTGGCTCAGCTTGGAAACCTCTCCCTTTCCCCTCAGCATGGCTGGCTCAGGAATTCTGGGAGTTGAAGTCCACGAGTCATAAAAGAGCCAAGGTTGCCTACCCCTGTTCTAGTCCAACCCCCTGCTCAAGCAGGAGACCCTACACCAGGGATAGGCAACCTTGGCTCTTTTATGACTCGTGGACTTCAACTCCCAGAATCCCTGAGCCAGCGTGGCTCAGCTTGGAAACCTCTCCCTTTCCCCTCAGCATGGCTGGCTCAGGAATTCTGGGAGTTGAAGTCCACGAGTCATAAAAGAGCCAAGGTTGCCTACCCCAGGTATAGGGTTTCCTGCTTGAGCAGGGGGCTGGACTAGAAGACCTCCAAGGTCTCTTCCGTTATTCTGTTTTGGAACCCAGCCCAGTCATTCTTTCTTATGAGGTAAACCGCCTTCTGGCACCTTCTGCTGCCCCCCCTTCTGATACCATCTGCTTCCTGCCGTAATTTCCTTTTGCTGTTTATGCCATCTTTGAGTGCATACTTTTCCTGTCTGCTTTCCACAAGTTGTTTCGGCAGTTGATTTTGAGCAGGGGGTCTTCAAACGTGGCCCTTTTATGACGTGTGGACTTCAACTCCCAGAATTCCTCAGCCAGGCACACGTGTGCCTGGCTGAGGAATTCTGGGAGTTGAAGTCCACACGTCATAAAAGGGCCACGTTTGAAGACCCCTGATTTTGAGTTATGACTCCCCAGAGTGAGAGCTCTACATTTTCCGGGCTACACGGTAAAGATTTTTTCCTGTCCTCCAGTAAGCATTTGTAGTACTTTGCTGGTCAAGACAGGCCTATATAGTAGCTTTGTGTATCCAGGTTGATTCCTACTAATGCGTTCTCAAGTCTTCCTTAATTTTTGTTCTAGCACAGTGTGCAGCATACCGGGTAGTCCCTGACTTAATGACCATAATTGAGCCCCAAACTGATGTTGCTAAGTGAGACAATTGGTCAGCGAATTTTGCCCCATTTTACCACTTTTCTTGCTATCCTTGTGAAGTGAACCGCTACAGTTGTTAAATTAGTAACGTGGTTGTTCAGTGGAATCTGGCTTCCCCATTGACTTTGCTTGACAGAAGGTCGTAAAATGGGATTCCCACGATCCCGGGACACTGCAGTCGTCATAAAGAGGAACCGGGTGCCAAGCATCTGAATTTTAATTACGTGACCATGGGGATGCTGCAACTGTGTGAAATGCAGGCATAAATCGCTTTTTTCAGTGACCTAGTCGTTAAATCAACTGTTGTAAGTCAAGGACTACCTATAGTGCCAGGAACAGTGACTATATTGCCAGTTATTTTCCTATAAAACCAGCAACCAAGAGATTTTCAATATGATAGGAAATTAAAAGAGTTGTCCCTACACATTGGAAGAATGAAGAAGGCCCTTGACTGGGGTAATAATAATAATAATAATAATAATAATAATAATAATAATAATAATAATAATAATAATAATAATAGACTGCAGACAGCAGAATAGACGAGAAAGAACTGGAGAAGATAACAAAATACAAAGACCTACAAATAGAAATAGACTGTGGCAAAAGCAAGCAAGGGTAGGACCAATAGTAATAGGCGCCTTGGGTGCAATCCCAAAACAACTGGAGCACCACTTGAACACCATTGGCATTGACAAATTCGCCATTAGTCAATTGCAAAAGGCGGCCTTACTAGGAACTGCTTCCATCCTGCGACGATATCTGTAATACCATCAAACATCCACATCTGCCTATCCCAGGTCCTGGGTAAGGACTCGATAG